>NC_062526.1:6567550-6702550 GCF_022655615.1 Tachysurus fulvidraco
CGGCGCAGTGGGCAGCCATTTATGCTGCGGCGCCCGGGGAGCAGTTGGGGAGTTCGGTGCCTTGCTCGAGTGCACCTCAGTCGTGGCCGGCCTGAGACTCGAACCCACAACCTTTGGATTACAAGTCAGACTCTCTAACCATTAGGCCACGACTTGCCCATGTATGTATGTATGTGTGTGTCAATTCAATTCAGGTTTATTTGTATACTACAGAGCTTTTTACAATTGACATAGTCTCAAAGCGGCTTTACAGAACATAAACATAGAACAAAAGGTTTTTAATCTACATTTGAACTGGGAAAGTGTGTCTGAGCCCCGAACACTATCGGGAAGACTATTCCAACGTTTGGGAGCTAAATATGAAAACGCTCTACTGCCTTAAGTAGACTTATAAGTAGGAACTTCCAGAAGTCCAGAGTTTTTTTTTTATCTCAGAGAGCACAAAGGATTATAACATGTTAAAAGACCAGTTAGATACATGGGAGCTAAACCATTAAGAGCCTTGTATGTAAGTAGCAGCAGTTTGAAATCAATTCTAAACTTAACAGGTAGCCAATGTAGAGATGATATAATGGGGGGTATATGATGGGGTTATATTGTCCTAGTGAGAACTCTGGCAGCTGCATTTTGGACTAACTATAGCCTATTTATTAAAGATGCAGGACAACCACCTAGTAATGCATTACAATAGTCCAGTCTAGAGGTCATGAACGCATGAACTAGCTTCTCAGCATCAGATACAGACAGGATGTTTCTCAGCTTGGCAATATTTCTAAGGTCGAGGAAGGCTGTTTTTGTAATATGGGCGATATGATTTTTAAAAGGCAAGTTGCTGTCTAATATAACACCCAGGTCTTTCACTGTCGAGCTGGTAGTAGCAGTACATACCTCTAAATGGAAGTTGAATTGAGAAAGCTTCTATGTACTGGCTTTTGGACCGATAAGTAGTATTTCTTTCTTATCGGAGTTTAAGAACAGAAAATTACAGCTCATCAATTCTTTTATCTCTTTAACGCACTCAGTTAATTTGGACAATTTAGCTATTTCATCTGTGTGTATGTACGTATGTGTATGTACGTTGTGTGTGTATGTACGTATAGTCATAGTGAGCACACTGAACAAAAATATTGTGTTTAAATATCTGTACAAATATCAGTATTTACAAATGGAAAGAAACCGATGGGTTTTATTGATTTCATGTGAATAATGATGTGTATGTACTGTACTGTATGTCTCCTTGTAAACATTTAAAATATTCAATCATTTACACTAGCAGGTGTATAAATCGCTTCCGGATGTGTAATAACTGTTGCTTGTCCAGTGATCCTTATCCAATGAGCAGTCCAGATTTAAATTATGGTGATATATTATACAATCCTCTGAGGTTAAAAAAAAATAAATAAAAATTTCAAAAAATGTAAAAATAAACAAATAAATAAAATAATAGTAATAATAATAATAATTCACAATTGTAATTTTTTACAACAACTGGACACTTTTTTCTTTCTAACTGTAAAAAGAATATTTTTCTGTGTAACTTCTGTTTTATAAATGTAATTATTTTTAATTATAAAAATGCTTACTTACAATTGAATTTCATTTCATTTGTTAATTACAAATTTATTCGGATTTATTACTGTATTTATTTGTAATATTTTTTGACATTTTTTAAAAACGTGGCTCTAGTCCATACAGTTTGTGAGAAAATATCATGATATGTATATGATATGTATATTGTAGAAATACCTTAAAGAATCATGGTGTGATATTTTTGTCAGGCAAAAACTTGATAATTAATTTGGAAATCTCAGTTAAAATGTTTCTGGATGCTGAAATTACAGCTCTTTCATGCACAATTTGCTAGTGTGAACCTAAGTAAGTCGTACCTTCGCAACGTTCCGTTCGGATGCGGTCGCGTGAATCGTCATGAATCGAACGAAATGTCAGCAACGTAGCGTCTTTTGGAAATCAGCGCATGCTTGTTCACACAACAGTTCATTTGAAGAGCATTCAGAAGTATTTTCCCACAATTCTTTGAGAAACATAAATTAAACGTACGATAGCTGTTGATTAGTCAAGGGTTTTTTTCAGACCCTGCACCCTGCACAGGGCATCATTTACATATGAGAAGGCAGTGTAAGTGGCCTGTATTGTCTCCACTGAGGACTCAGAGCTATGAATGAGGGTTTATTTTCTCCAACACTGGCTCACCTCTGACATCTTTGTGTGTCTCGCTCTCTTATCCCAGCCGCCCCCCACAGTTCTCCCAAATTCAACTGGAAATGGCCCTCTGTTTGTGTTTTATCTTCATTCCCTGCTTTTACCCTCCTTTTCCTTTGCTTTTCTTTATGTTCACAAGATCCCCTTAGGCTTCATAACTCGTTGAGTCTAAAGTTTTTCGAGTCAGTTGTTCGTGCCACCGGTGGGTGGTTCTTAATCATGTTTAATTACGTCACTGATAAAAAGTGCTAGAATCTTTAGCCATTTCCTATATCGAGTACAGGTAATGACATGTAATCCTAAAAATAATCATTTGTCACTTAAGTTGCTCCTTAATTTAGGTCTTTTAGATTTAGGTTAAGGTTTTGGGTTGTTGATCGAAGGATTCGAGCCCCAGCACTGCCAAGCTGACACTGTTGGGCCCTTTAGCAAGGCCCTTAAAGGTGCGGTGCACAATGTTTGAAAAATTCTTCAGAAAACTGAGTCGAGGCTGAGAAACAAAACAACCATGTAGCCAATTAGCAGAAAGGGGCGTATCTTGTCAATCTGCAGCAGAGAGAGTGTTCAGTCCACATGTTTGACATTAGCAGTAAGCGATTGAAACATTGACATGGCGGATACCTGTCGTTACCTCTGCCTCGGGTTCTAGGTGTTGAACGTCGTCTTCCGCGTGAAACGGAGCCAAACCTTTCAAGGTACAACACACAGTACTACAAAAACACATTTGTATTACTCAATGAGTTCATTTATTGATAAAAATACCCCCTCGGCCAGCTGCCCCAGCAGGTTGCGCCATAATAGTTGCCTGGGTTACGTATGTATGTGAGGGGCGGAGCTATCAAAACAGGGGTGACACAATTTTGAGTTAGGGGTGTGTTTGTTTAGGTGATTTCAAATGTCAACATTGGCTTTCAAACATCGTGCACCCCACCTTTAACACTAAATGCTCCAGTGGTGCTGTATCATGGCTGCCCCTGCGCTCTGACCCCAACTTACAAAGCTGGGATATGTGAAGAAAAGACATTCACTGTGCTTTAATGTAAATGTGACAAAAATAAAGGCTCATTTTATAAGGCCGATCGGAAAGCATTCAAGAAACCTCCGTTTGCTTTATCAGAGCTGTAGTTATAAAAAAAAGAAATCTATTCTAGTAAATGAAAAAAGAATATTTTTTTATTGTGTGTTAGGAAGCAGAGAGACATTGCTCAAGACCAGGGTTGTACACCTGGTTCTTTAGTTGTGTAAATTACACAGATGTTTGCTATAGTAGACACAAAGGGATGCTTCTGAACAAAGCCCTCAGTGATTCATGAGCACTGGAACACGAAACACCTTCAATATCTGCGACAGAATATCTGACGCCTGAGAGAGTTTTTTTTTTCCTGCCCTACAAATCTCTCATCACGAGTGAGTGGACATTCAGGTGTGCAGTAGATGCCAGACAGCATGGCTCCAGGTAACAGTGTGCGTAATGTGTCTTTATTCGTCTCACTAATTACAGATGATAAAAGCATCCCAGTGTGGTGAACAGTGAAGAAAGGCTCGTGTGTGACGTATCAAAAGACTCATTCGCATCACGATGTCTGGCCCCTGCTCCGATTCATCATCGGTAAGAAGTCAGAGCTATAAGGGCTATAAGACACTAAATTTGTATAAATAAAAAGCCAGTAAACATATTTTACACAGGGTGGTGCATTGAAAACTGACTTACAGTAAATAAGAAGGTCATCATTACAAGTGAAGTTTCTTTTATGCAATGTCAGGGCTGCAAGAATTCATTCATTTGATTCATTTGAATTGATTCGAATCGAGTCGTTTTTCAATGCAATTCGATTTAAAAACATCTGTCTATTCTGCAGACTGCAACGCATTGCTTTACACAGAGCGCTAAAATAGTCTCTCATATTCAGTGTTTCTTCTTCACCTTCCATTGACTGAACTCATCAGCTGTAACGGTCCTCGCTAAGGCTACAGAAAAATCAGGAAAATCAGGATAAGACTCAAACACCCACCGGTCGTGCGAAGGACCAAGTCAGTCTTAAATAAGATTTCTTATTATGTGCTGTATATTAAATGCCAATTTACTGACCAAGCATTGGCTAAATGTGTAAAATGAAACTAGATATACGCAACTAGCACTTTATCAAGAACGATTTTCACCCATCAGTTGCTCTAGAATTTTATACGTAGAATTTTATAAATATACAGTACGTATTGTTCCTTTAAAAGATTGGTCCGAATCGGTCCGAATCGAGATCTCTAGGTAGACTGTTTTCAATTAGTTTGTTATGTGTAAAGTGCATAGCTTTCTTTCTCTATAGGCAGGCTGTAAACGCTCTATAGGCTTATTCATGATATTCATCTTATTCATCTGCCAAGTGTTAAGTGTGTATTAAGTAGTAATCTCATTTGACTTGAATGAAGAGCTCTCATGTGGCAGTCAATTAAAAGTGATTCCTTCTGATGTGCGTACTGTAGCACGGCTCTCCAAATGAAGACATGTGTGCGACATGTGGCATTTAGAAACGTCCGAAAACGGCCGCAACGTGGCCATATGTCGCTGTGCAGAAGGAAGGGGGTGGACATCGCTCCCAGTGAGGATACAAAGGCTGTCTCACTTTACACTGACCAATGCGGTCACACTGTTCCCATTCAGATATCCAGAGTACTGCACTGATCTGGAGTTCACCGGTCGATCGGTCTCACCCTCACCCTCACAGTGCTAAGTACAGGCTAACAATCTTTAAAGTGACGTGACATACGGCTAAGTACGGTGACCCATACTCAGAATTCGTTCTCTGCATTTAACCCATCCAAAGTGCACACACACAGCAGTGAACACACACACAGGTGCCCGGGGAGCAGTTGGGGGGGTTCAGGGCCTTGCTCAAGGGCATCTCAGTCATGGCCGGCCTGAGACTCGAACCCACAACCTTCGGGTTACGAGTCAGACTCTCTAACCATTAAGCCACGACTTCACCCCAATACTGCTTATACTGTCAATAAATGACACCAACCTGTTCAACCAACGAACTATCCAGCAAGCACAATGTTTTGAAAAATTTCAGGTTTGTTCATTCATTCGACTTTAGTAAGAGCTTTATCTTTTGCAGGGTCTCAGAAGAATTAGAGCCTGTCCCATTGGGTGTGTGGCAGGAATACATGATATATCAACATCAATAAATGATAAATCAACTTCTATAATGTTTAACAGAGAAGTAAGAATGAAAATGTATAATCCGTATCATATCATGGTATTGTCTACTGCTAGTATATACCGTATCATGGTATTGTCTACTGCTAGTATATACCGTATCATGGTATTGTCTACTGCTAGTATATACCGTATCATGGTATTGTCTACTGCTAGTATATACCGTATCATGGTATTGTCTACTGCTAGTATATACCGTATCATGGTATTGTCTACTGCTAGTATATACCGTATCATGGTATTGTCTACTGCTAGTATATACCGTATCATGGTATTGTCTACTGCTGGTATATACCGTATCATGGTATTGTCTACTGCTGGTATATACCGTATCATGGTATTGTCTACTGCTAGTATATACCGTATCATGGTATTGTCTACTGCTAGTATATACCGTATCATGGTATTGTCTACTGCTAGTATATACCGTATCATGGTATTGTCTACTGCTGGTATATACCGTATCATGGTATTGTCTACTGCTAGTATATACCGTATCATGGTATTGTCTACTGCTAGTATATACCGTATCATGGTATTGTCTACTGCTGGTATATACCGTATCATGGTATTGTCTACTGCTGGTATATACCGTATCATGGTATTGTCTACTGCTAGTATATACCGTATCATGGTATTGTCTACTGCTAGTATATACCGTATCATGGTATTGTCTACTGCTGGTATATACCGTATCATGGTATTGTCTACTGCTGGTATATACCGTATCATGGTATTGTCTACTGCTAGTATATACCGTATCATGGTATTGTCTACTGCTGTTGTAGTAGCAGACACCAGTGATTAACGCATGTTGCCTTAAGCTGAGGCGATTGGCCCGAGTACCACTGGCCATCCAAACTACCCCCAGTACTTCTTTGTGGGATGAGTGCTAGGGGTTTTGCTTATTCACCATGTGCTGAATTAACATACCATGATCTGAGCAGATTGGTCTCAGTTTGTGCCAGTGCCATCTGTACCCTTAGCATTAGCAGCTAGTTCTAGGGCTTTCCTCTGACCTAACATCCCATCTGGCAGCCTGTCACTTACAGTAAGTCAGACTAATAATATGTACTCATATGGAATATAGTGGTAACAAAGCATGAAACCTGTTAAGACAACGGTGTGGGTGAAAGCACAGGATACATTACTGACCTGAAATAGATACCTATACTTGATGCTCTTTCAACAAATATTGTCCATGCAAGTGTCCATTAGCTCAAAAAGTCCATTAGCTCCCTCACTGACAAACTAGTAGCTCCGGTTTGTTCCCAGTCCTGTGTTTAGCTGTGCAACAGCCTAAAAATGGTACCTAATGTACCTTTACTGAGCTGAGTTTAATCATGCAGACACAAACAAGTCTAACAGTTCCAGCAAAGTCAAAACTCTGCCACCTCGTGTGAGGTTTACCGTCTTTATTTTCCATAAAAATGTTTACCTGTGAGGAAACAGCATATTTTGCTGATATTAAGCTTTGCGCCGCTCTTCAAGGCCTCAGAATAAAGAAAAGGTATTTACATGATGACAAAACACCTTCACAAACCTACAGGAGCTCATAGTTCTTGTACTTTTGTACCGGCCATCGTTAGGGTTGCCACCCGTCCCGTGAAATACGGAATCGTCCCGTATTTACAGGCAAAATGACTGTCCCGTATTTTACATAGGTCTACATTATACAGCATCCCATGCAAATCACCCCACCAGCTTTGTGTGGAGACACGTCCTATTTGATTGGTTTGATTGGTTTGTTTTATGGTTACGGGCCATGAATCACAGCCAATCAGAGTCAGAGGTGGGCGGGACTTTTGACAGAGTCAGAGTGACAGAAAATCCATATGAAACGATGGCATCTCCAGATTCCCCCCACTGTCCAGCTCTGACAGTTTCATACATCCACTGATGTTATTATGTTCATGATGTGCATGGAAGATCTTTTGCAAGTTCTAATTACTAAGTTATGGATCTGTTAATTTAATAATAAGTTAATAAAATATGGTTCACAACTCACAAGTTCCTCCAAAAGCCTATTTTTTGTGTTCACAGTCACACTTTGTTGGCATATATTTATTATTGTCATAGCTGTGTATTCAACATGACCACTTAATTTGTGATAGTGAGAGACTGAGTACATCTGTTCACACTGATTTCAATAGCAGATATCTTATTATAATGTCTGCTGGTATCAATCATAATATTTTTATGAATACATGTTTTAAGTTATGATATACCACCACTGGCACGCCATCGGGACTGTGGTCATCGTGGCCCCGAGGAGTGTGTCCCCCGCTGCGGCAAGCGTCCCTTATTTTTCTGTATTGAAGGTGGCAACCCTAGCCATTGTATACAAGTGCTCCAGAACCGCAGGAGGCGCTGTTACAATATCATCACAGTTTTAACAAGAAGTTCATAGATGGCATTAAGTAGCTTGTAACAATCAGTCACAGTTGCATCCTATTTTGAAAGCCAGCCACACATTGTCTGTGCAGGAAGTATACGGGGTTTGTTTTGCTGGGTTCAGTCCGTTTTTCAGCATACACCGTGTTCCTGATTCTGAAATGTACATACCGTATCATACCGTATAGAAATGTTTGTTTTGAAATGTCAATCAAGAGTAAGTTTTATTTTTTTTTTGCCCTTTCTCAAGTTTTTGAACACGTGAAGAGAAAAAAAAACGTTGATGACTTATCCTTATAAAAGTCTACAATGCGGCTGGGTATAAAAATCTACTTGTCCCAGGTGCCCAGGCTACTGAATCGAACTGTAAAAATTCTGGATAAGAAATCAAACATTTCTCATTATTGTCCAATATTACAAAAATATAGATTACCAAGCTGGGATAAAACATGGTAAAATTCTCAAATCTATGTCTTGTTTATAAAATTATTCATGGTTTATCCTCCCCTCCCCTCCATCAGTTTGTCAACCTCCGAACAGCTGATCATCGTAGAACCAGAGGTGCAGTGAGGGGAGATCGTATCGGTCCCTTTAGGAAAAGTGTAATCTGCCAAACCGCTTTTTCTGTTCGAGCTGCTACTCGGTGGAACCTTTTACCCCTATAAACATCAGAGTGCATTTAAGATCCAGTTAAAGAATTGGTTCGTTATTAACCAGAGCTGTCAACATTAGCTTAGTTTTTGACCTGCTCTTGTTTCCCCCGATGTTTTTTTTTTTGTTTATCGTGTGTGTATATGTTCATGTATTTGTCTGATGTTTGTTTGATCGCTGGCGTCTTGTGTTTCTAATGTACATCGTAGCTAATATTAAATGTATTGTAGCTTTATAGTTATTTCAATATGTACTTTTATTTACTTTTATCTGTTTTAGGGTGACTATTATCATCTGTTTTGGGGCTACAGGTGAAAAAATAGCCATCTGGCTAACTCTGGCATATTGACAGAAATGTTTATTAATATGCATTGTCCCTATAATAAATAAATAAATAAATAAATAAATAAATAAATAAATAGATAGATATGTCCACTGTACATATCTGGAGCACTTTCACATCGCTCCCCTTTCTTTTCGTCTCTCAGGAACAGCACACGTGTCAGACATCCTAGTGCTTTACCTTCTCAGTTCTCCTAACAACCGAAACTCGTTACCTGTATAATTAGAAGACGACGTTTATCATATCAGAACAGGGATGAAATCTAAGTCGAAGCCAGCCCATAATGATAAGTCTAGATCATGTATTTGCCTCGGCGCTAGGGCAGAACCCCATAGGGCAGCGGTGGGGGCTGCTTCAAAGCTTCTCTGCTTATGCTCTCTGTGATTAGTGGGGATTTGGAGAGGCCTACTTTAGAAAAGTCTAAGTAAACCGTTTCTCCCGCATTTGGCTCCCAAGTTTGTTATTTGTCAGTCTGCATTTCTAACCGCTGCATTAAGATTGAAAGACTCAAACTTGAAAAACTTTTAGAAAAAAGAAAAAAAAAAAGGACAAGTTCACAATCCTGGAAGACAAAACAGCACAAATAGTTCAATACTGTAGCAAGTGAAAAGAACATCCACAGTTTGAATCTTTAATGGGAAAAGCAGAGTGACTCAGAAAGATCATTCTTACAGTGTGACAAACGGTCTTGGACTGACCATCTCTGGATTTGTACACCGTAGGTTTGTCTTCTTTTTTTTTTTTTTTTGCAACGTCTTACTTTCTGGAATTTGTTGAGATTATGGCATCAGTTTTTATTTTTAGCTTTCATTACGTCAGCGCTCTGGACTACATGAAAAATGGTAACAGGAAAAGTATTTATTCTGAAATTTTATTCCCGTGGACAAGTTAAAGCTGTATCAGAGATTTTCTCCAGTCTAGGGGATGAAAGTTAACGACCCTAGCAGAGGTTCCCGATGCGTGTTTTATGAATTTGATCTGCGTACTTTAAAGTGTTCAGGTTTGTAGGGTTTAAAGCCGTAGAGTTTTAATTTAGTACACTGCAGGTAGAACGTGAATAAGCCGGTCTTCAGTTACATGGTCAGGTGGTTGTTGAGAAAAATCCTTGTCACTTTGGGTTCTCATGTACATTAATGTGTGATGCTCAGGGAAATCACCGTCCTTTCGGTCATATTTCAGTCCAAAAAAAAGTCAGCCTGCGACTTGGAGGAGGTCAGGAGGGGGTCACTTAGTGCTTCTGAGTGAACGTTGGAGTTTCTGTGCAGCCTTCGGCTGTTTGTAAACAAATATAATGTCAGAGACCAGAAAAAAAAACAGTAAATCAGCCTCTGAGCTCGATGTCCAGATCCAATCCAGCCTTGTATATCGTTCTTTTTAGTTTGTAAAACATTGTCAGTGCTAATGAATGGCATGTTTAAACTCGATTAAACATGACTCAGGGTTTCTAGAGCCGGATGTTGCTGCACAAGACATTTAAACAGAAATGGAAAGAGAGGCGTAAATGTGTGTGTGTGTGTGTGTGTGTGTGTGTGTGTGTGTGTGTGTGTGTGTGTGTGACGTGACGTGACATACGGCTAAGTATGGTGACCTATACTCAGAATTTGTTCTCTGCATTTGACCCATCCAAAGTGCACACACACAGCAGTGAACACACACACACCGTGAACACACACCCAGAGCAGTGGGCAGCCATTTATGCTGCGGCGCCCGGGGAGCAATTGGGGGGTTCGGTGCCTTGCTCAAGGGCACCTCTGTCATGGCCAGCCCGAGATTCGAACCTTTGGGTTAGGAGTCAAACTCTCTAACTATTAGGCCACGACTTCCCCCACGGTGTGTGTGTGTTTCTATCTAAAAGTTTGACAAGGACAGTAATATGTGACAGTTTGAATGTTGTGGGACACATTAGACATGTTGTGGGACACATGTTAGATCCCCACAAAGAAAACATAGATTTCCAAAAACAAGTTTTTAAAAACTGAAGCCAAAGGAATTTGTTATTTGAGGTCTTGATTGCATTTAGGTGTGTAAACTGAAGGTCCTCACAGGGATAGTAAAACTAGGCTGTAGGATTGGACACAAATGCAGTAGTAACAATTTTACTGGGAGAAAAATAACGAGCACTTCCAAATCAGCAAACATGTTCAAGATGAAGAGACAGGAAGAGTGTAGTCCGGAGCGGCCATGTTTATAGTCCACAGAAACTGGAGACTGCTGACGGCGTTATGTGTGTGTTTGTGTGTGTGTGTGTGTGTGTGTGTGTGTGTGTGTGTGTGTGTGTGTGTGTGTGTGTGTTGATTTATGGATGATGATGATGATGCTGATGCTGATGCTGATTATTATTATTATTATTATTATTATTATTATTATTATTATTATTATTATTATTATTTTAAGTATTATTATTATCATCGTTATTATTATTATTACTATTATTATTATTATTATTATTATTATTATTATTATTGCTGTATTTTTGTAACATTTGAGTTCTTTTTTTGGTCACTGATTATTAGATTCACACTGAGATACCTGACATGAATTTAAGTCAAACACACCAAACACTTTAGTGCTGCATACCACACCGTATGTAAACAGTATCGTGTTCAGTATCTTTTATTCTAAGCAACGGCCAGTAATGTACCAGAGTTATACTATATCCTGTAAGGAAACTCCTAACCTTAATGTTGTTCAGACTAACGCTCTGTTTACAGGCATGTAAGAGTGTTTGATTATTAGCAAAGTGCATCTGTGTGCTGTGTGGATGTGGCTTTCTAGGGCACAAACGCATGTTATTTTGAGAACATACCCATAGTAGCAATTTGATTGTGGTCAGAGTCCAGAGCGCGTAGTTAAAAAATGTCAGAAATGTGGTTTGCAGATCTATCCAAAAAAAACAACAAAACAAAAAAAGAGCTTCATTTGCACCAGTGCAACATCTGGATAGTGTTTTGGCAAATGAGTCAGATTAGTATCTTATACAGCTGAGTAGTACAGTGTATACAAGGAGATATATGCGTGTCTTTTTATTCGTACTAATATCTAATACCAGTCCTGCTTTTCTGTTCTGTAGGTGAATATCTGTGGTGCCTGAAAGTCAGGATCTAAGCTCTACAGTCAGGAACTCCTGCTTTTACTGGTCTGGAAATTGGATTTAAAAGGACCCAAGGAAGCCTGTTAATGCCACACATTCTCTAGTTACCCCTCATAGTCTAAAAGCCTTTTTAGACCCTCCCCGTCTTCGTTTTTTTTTTTTTTTTTTGGATCGATGACATCATGGTCCTTCGTAGGCCAAATGTAACATTAAGGGATGTCGGTGCTGAAGTCTGAGGGGCATCTGTGTCATATGGAGGCAAGCACCATTTTGTTTATCTGAACCCACCCATCTGTTAATAATCCCAGAATTGAAAAACATTAAACCCACCATGCAGGGAAGGCCCAGGCAGGCCCAGCAGCAGCTAGGATGCCCATCACCCAGGAAAACGCGCTGAGTCATCTGTCTCTGCTGGAGAGCTGGCTGAGGGTGAACCAGAGGGAGCAGGAACAGGAGGATGAGCATGGGAAGAATACAGGCAGAGCTACACCATGTCAGGCTGCAGTCCGCAAGTTGGTAGAGTACATCCAGCTGAACTTTACAGATTGCGAGGGTCGCACATGCAATGGCAGCACTGTTAAGGACGACGTGGACGTAGAGGTGCGGGACATCTGTTTAAGCAAGGCTGAAGGAGATGGCACTGAGTTTGGGCTCAGCTTCGGGAACATTCCCATCTTCGGCGATCCTGAAGGGAAGAAGAAGGTGCGGCGCAGGCGGCGCAAGAGCGATAAGGGCCCCGTGTTAGATGTTGGATGCATTTGGGTGACAGAGGTAAAGAAGAAGAGTCCCGCAGCACAATGCGGCGACATCAAGTTGCGGGACGAGCTGCTGTCCCTCAACGGCCAGCTGATGGTCGGAGTGGACGTCACCGGAGCCAGGTAGGATATCTGATATCTGATTTCTACTGTTAGTTACTCTAGGAACTTTCCTTACACACATTAGCAGTAAGCTACAAGAGGGATGTTACAATGACATCGTCATGAGAAAGGATGTTATTATTATAAGGCACAATTAAAACCAGAGTGCTCAAAACTATTACACTAATAATGTACATAATAATGAAATAAATAAATAAACTATTCTTCTGCTACACAATTTTGCGTCTTTATGAAAAGCTTTGGTTGCTAATCAACACAACACAAGATTAGAATATACTGTGGAAATTTATACAGAATTCAATTATTGTTATTCAATGTGTGTGTGTGTGTGTGTGTGTGTGTGTGTGTGTGTGTGTGTGTGTATTGAGGATCGTATGACTTCGAGTACCGCTCAGCCGGCTATCTGTTTTATAACTTGAACACACAGATCATTTATCTTTTTTTTAATTTTTTTTACTTGATATACATAGTGGACCCTGTTCCCTTTTGCCCTTACTAAAGACACTAAATAAAAGTTTCCTGTGGTAAATTCCACTAGTGTGTTCTTTACACATCCTAAATAAGTATCATGTTATAGTCTATGCTTTCTTTTTTTTAAAAAAAACTCCTTTTCTAGCCAGTGGCATTTTTTGGAAGGGTTTTTACGTTGGATGGTGCCAGTGTCTAGGAAAAGAAGACACAATTTTGATGAACTGCCACAATAAATGCGGTTTCTGTTGCTCGTCCAGATAAAAATATGTAGTCGTAAGTAAAGGTTTGTGAGCCGTTTAGAAAGATGTGGATTTTAGTGTTTGACAGTTTTTAGAATGGCGTCGGATCCTGAAAGCTTTAATAAGGAACACAGACAGCCGTGGGAACAACACACATCCATACCTTTATTCTGGTACTATATCATCCAGTGGAAATGCATTCACTATTTATCTACAGTGGAATTAATACAGTATCTTTGGATATTCTGATGCCCCTTTACCTGTATAGATGACATAGAGGTGTTTACATTGCATATTTTTCTATATGCAATTCATATTTTTCTCCGGGTATTCCGGTTTCCTCCCCCAGTCCAAAGACATGCATGGTAGGTTGATTGGCATCTCTGGAAAATTGTCCGTAGTGTGTGAGTGTGTGAGTGAATGAGAGTGTGTGTGCCCTGCGATGGGTTGGCACTCCGTCCAGGGTGTATCCTGCCTTGATGCCCGATGACGCCTGAGATAGGCACAGGCTCCCCGTGACCAGAGGTAGTTCGGATAAGCGGTAGAAAATGAGTGAGTGAGTGCTTATGGACATGTTCATCCTGCGTTGCTGATTTGACCCATATCGTCAAAAGTTATATTTATCATCAACTGGGTTTTTCTCACTGAAATATTTGGCGTTTTCGCAGAATTCGTAATGCCGTCCATTTTCACCATCGAGGTGTGTTCTTGCCACACTTCCAGACAGATTACTGTAATTAAAGTGGACCATAAGAGTTGGATTTGCAGCCTAACAAGCATAAAATATATTATACTTTGTAATTTGCCTTTTCATTGATATTCACTTACATTTACGTTTACATTTACATTTCAAGTCAAGTCAGGTCAGGTAGCTTTTATTGTCATTTTAACCATATATAGCTGTTGCAGTACACAGTGAAATGAGACGACGTTTCTCCAGGATCATGGTGCTACATAAAACAAAGACAGGGCAAAGGACATGCAGTCTTAGCCACATAAAGTGCAACTGTGCAACCTGGTGCAAACAGTGCAGGACAAGACAGACAAGACAGTGCAGGACAAAAGACAGTGCAGGACAATGCAAACAAGACAGACAAGACAGTGCAGGACAAGACAGTGCAGACAAAAGGTTACAAGACAATACACAAAATACAAAAAAGACAGTACACAAAAGACAGTAAACAAAAAACAGTTCCTACAGCATTTGGCAGACGCCCTTATCCAGAGCGACGTACATAAGTGCTTATATCTCTATCATTGGATACATTAATGCTGGTTCACTAGGTTACATATTTCAGATACCATGAGTTTAAAACATTGTGTAAATCTACAATGAAAAAGTTTCAAATGTTTTTTTTTTTTTTTTTTTTTTTTTTTTTTTTTTTAATATATAAATGCAAAAGATAGAGAAAGAAGTGCAAGTTGAAGTGTTTCCTGAATAAGTAGGTCTTCAACCGCAAATTGGACCCCTAGGGGAAGTTCAATCCACCACCTTCAAGTCAAGTCAAGTCAAGTCAACTTTATTGTCACATTACAACAGCACATGTGCCATGGTGAGTGAAATTCTTGGGAGCGAGCTCCAGAACTTGCAGAACCATTCACATACAGTAGTTAAGAAACAGAAATAGAACAATTTACAAACAGGTTAAAAAAATGTGCAAAATGCTTAGTAGCAGTTGAAATGTGCAAATGCGGAAAATGTGGAAAGGATGCAATGTGCTCGTACATAGTCAGTACACACAGTGTACTACTAGACATATTTACAATGCACTACCCATTATGTACAGTATGAATTATATATATATATATATATATATATATTGTATATTATATTGTATATATATTATATATTATATATATATATTATATATTATATTGTATATATATATATATTGGTACCAGAACAGAAAAGAGTCTTGTAGTATACTTGCCTGAGTGATGGTGGGACCAGTCGAGCAGTGCACATACTGTTAAAGGGTTTGGTTCTGAGCCTTCTAGTAATTATTGACGTGAAACACCTTGTTGCTTTCTTCCGAGCTCAACAACAGTCCCCTGAAATCCCTTTTTATTGGTTCAGGATGTATTCCTCCAGGCGAGCCATTCATGTAGATGTGTCCATAAATTCCGATATTTTTAACAATTTTTTCCCCCACAACTGTATGGATTTAGAAAAGAGCCACTGATTGAACGACTGTCCCGTCTTTCATTCCTGCTCAGGCTGAGATACCCACTGTGGCTGAATTTAAGTACTGTGGGAACTGGCACAGGTTTTTATCTGGCAACCACAGAGCTGTGTCCATTTATTGCAGGCCTAATTGCCTCCTTCGTCAAACCCAACCCATATCAATCATAAAATGGTTAGCAGTAGACAGCAGTAGGCAATGGCTTTTAGGAGTATTCCACTTCGGAAACAGTTTTAAACCGACTGCATTACAGTGCGGACATCATACATGACATGGCCTTTACACCGAAATGCTTTGGAGGCTTTTAAACAAACACACAGTAATGAAAAAATTCGACATGTGTCAAAAAATCTAAATCATTCAGAAGTTGCTAAACATCACACAGCCAGCAAGATGGTAGATTCGCAATGATGTCTAGAACGTATCGGATCTCACGGAGATGTTCAACCTGATGGAAATCTGGTGAGTGTAACGGCCATGGTCATGATTTTCGTTCTCAGTAAACCATTCAGTGAGTCAAGCCTTGTGATCTGTGGATGGGGTGAAGTCAGGGGCAGTTCTAGGATGTCATCTTTAGGGGTTTTAGCCCTCAGTGAGAATTTAAAACAAGAAGAGTTTTATATTATATATTATATGACTACATAGTAAGCCAAAAGTTATGGTATTATTTTAAATGGCAAAAGTGGACACCAAAATTTTATGCATGATGTAATGATGCCAGTCTCGAATCAAATCAGTTCATGTACAGTATGTGTGCATTCTCTACAAACAGTGTGTCCAATTAATGCAGTCGTTAATAAACTAATATTCACAAGACAAAGACCAAATCGATAAATGTTATTTTTATTTAATATTAACGATTACCATTATAGATAAATGCCTCCAGCTCTGACTGACTCTGTGCTTCTCTGTTCAAATAAAGCAGACAGCTGATGACGCACTTTTGAAAGACTACAAGCAGGCGCGTAAAAGCAAAGTAAAAAAAAAAACGCTCTTGGATCAAATTAATAAACAATTTTCTTTCCCATCGACGGCATGTCCTGCATTGTAATGTAATTTTTATTGTTTATCCTCTGAAACCCCGACTATCCTAATGTCGTGACCGAGACTCAAGGTCCTCACTTTTTTCCAATAAGACAAACTTAGCGGTTAAGTGTGCGAGTGTCATCAGTACAGACTGAGAGTGACTCCTCCATGTCCCCACGCTGTACCTTTGAGTGCAACCAGAGTGCAATCCACAGCGGCTTTGTCTTTTGCCAACTGTGTTTTCACTGATTGTAGGTCGGCTCTATTGTTTGGTTTGGAGATTCGCACTTAGAAAATCTTGCTTTAGGGACTTTAGTGCATCAGTAATCTGTTTCTACTTCAGAGAGGTAGAGCCGACCTCTAGATCTGTAGGGTGTAGATGAAGCCCCCAACTCCATGGTCGCTACCTGTGATGTAGGCCTCAGTTGCTGGGTCGTTGTACAGTGTGTATTTTTTTTATCAGCCATAACTCTGAAACAGAGACTACCTGTTGGAGGTGGTGCGAGTTTGGGCTGCACTGGAATTACATCACGATTTCCAAGAATTTGAACTCAACTCGTACTTAAAGTAACCTGTGTGTTGTGTGTTTTAGCCATGTTTACATGATGTTAGTTCCAAAACCCAAACTTCTCATGAGCAGCAGGTGAACATTGTAGGAAACAGAAGAAATAAGATGCTTTACTGTGCATAATAATACCAAGATAATAATAAAATAAACATATCAGGAGTCACGTCGTGTTCTTCGTTTAGATGAACACTAATGCACCAAGGTCTAAAAGAATCAGGTGAGTCTGAAACTAAACCAGTGCTGGCATGAGGCACTGAAGCAATCACACTGGGATTCTGACCACATCAAACGTCGTAATGAAAATCGTGCTAATTTAGGCAAGAATGCACGATGGAAACATTTTCACTCATGATCTCAGACCTTCGGATTCTGTTGTATATGATAAGACGTCCTCCTCCTCTCGGACAGGGCACACAAACTGTGTATAAAAAAATAAATAAATAAAAAAAGGAAGTTCCTGCACAAGATGTTTTCCTCAGCAGTGTTTCAGAATAGAGAAGACAAAAACAACGCTGCAGCAGGCAAAGATATCTCTGACAGACACGACACAGCAGTGTTTGGAAACAGACCAAACATCACGATTGTGTCCTGCACAGTACCAACACACGTCTGTTTCTTATATACATGGACGGAATTTTTTTATTTTTTTTTACCTGGGAGATGTCAGAATTGTCAGAATTGTCATTTCTGAGAGCCGATAGCGACGATTTGTAGAGATTACATTAAAGATTGGAGGAGAAGAGAACAGAAAACTAGCCACACGTTCTCAGTGGTATGGCTATGGAAAGGATAATAGTGCTCATGTCTGCGATCTTTGAGCCTGAGAACTCTGGCATCGAATACCTTTGCATACATGTGCCTGGCCTAATGCTTAGAGAGTTTGACTCCTAACCCTAAGGTTGTGGGTTCGAGTCTCAGGCCAGCAATACCACTGAGGTGCCCTCGAGCAAGGCACCGAACGTAACTGTAATAAGTCTGTCCGTGTTTTTGCCCTGTTTCTGTCTGCTGTCTTGTCCTGCTGTTAATTGTTGGCCCCGCCCACTTATTTGTTACCATGGGCTCTACTTGCACTCAATCTCTTCCCCAGGTGTTTTGTCTTTGTCTCTGATTGTCTCTGCTTTGTGATTGGTTCCTGTTTACTACATTTACTCTGTCTGTTCACTTCCCTGGTGTTGGTCGTTGTTGGTATGTGGTGTGTTCTTGTTCATGTTCCCGTTTCCTGTTTTGTTCCGTGTTGCCTGCCTGTTCATTTGTGTTTTGTTCATTAAAACTTTAAACTGCATTTGGATCCTCACTCGCCTTTGTCTCATCGTGTCTCAGTGTGACAGTAACCACCCAACAGTGAGATTTCTTTATTTCTAATGAAGATCTATTTCCTCTCTTCTTAAAGATTGCAGCCCAGAAACGTACTGTAGCCCTACAAAAAGCTCTAGTTAAACGTGTCTTCTTGCAGTTTTCTAAGTCCTGCCTTTTTTTTTACTCTGATTTTTACAGCCTGGCACAGCAGCTGTATGTACAGAGCATGGAAAATAGCTCAGCTTGTGCAAAGTGTTCTCCACATGCTCGAGAACGCGAGCTTTATGAGGACAGCAAGTGACACACCAAAGACAAAATCATGCTCGAAAACCATGATGTATTATTTTCCAAATATCGGAAAACCGGCTTCAGAGAAATCGTCAAGGAAATGTGAATAGTTTTAATTCTAAATGCCAAAACCACAATCGATAGCATCCAAGCAGGTTTCAAGTGGCCTTGTACTCATTTAAGAGCGGTTGAAAAGATTTTCCAGAGACCTTGGGTATAGCTTAAAATGAACCACAGCAACCTGGCAGGGAGCATTTCATTAAGAAGGTGAACTTGGCCAGCCACACATTTTCTGTCAGATGTTCACAAAGACATACATGCTGCAGGCCTCAATACAGAGTCTACAATACAATACAATACAGATGCTTTCATTTCCACTCATTTCTGAACGTTTTGTATATAAATATCTGATGGAAGCGGTTTAAATAAATGTGCTGTATCGTGCTAACCGCAACATATATTCTATCAACAATACTACAAACATTGCAGGAAATTCCATCCTTCTTTACGTCGTGCTTTACAGTCAGAAGAAACGTTCATTCATTCATTCATTCATTTATTTTCTACCACTTATCCGAATGTCTCGGGTTACGGGGAGCCTGTGCCAATCTCAGGCGTCATCGGGCATCAAGGCAGGATACACCCTGGACGGAGTTCCAACCCATAGCAGGGCACACACACACTCTCATTCACTCTCTCACACACACACACTACAGACAATTTTCCAGAGATTCCAATCAACCTACCATGCATGTCTTTGGACCAGGGGAGGAAACCGGAGTACCCGGAGGAAACCCCCGAGGCAAGGGGAGAACATGCAAACTCCACACACACAAGGCAGAGGCGGGAATCGAACCCCTAACCCTGGAGGTGTGAGGCAAACGTGCTAACCACTAAGCCACCGTGCCCCCCCCCCCCGCCCAGAGAGGAAACAAATCTGTAAATCTCATGATAGCACTTTTATAAACTTTCTAAGGGAAAAGGAAGATGACAATTTTACAGGAAGGGGGAAAAAAATAAGATATTTCTCCACAATGATACTGTGATGATCTCAGCCGGTAGAGTTTATTCAACAGATCTGAACTTTATCATAACAGTAATGTATGTAGAACTCTCTCTCTCTCTCTCTCTCTCTCTCTCTCTCTCTCTCTATATATATATATATATATATATATATATATATATATATATATATATATATATATATAAATATATATATGTGTGTGTGTGTGTGTGTGTGTGTGTGTGTGTGTGTGTGTGTATAGTGGAAGTAAGTTGCAGCCCGATACTACAATCGTTTAAATAATTTTTTCTCATTAATCCACATTCAGTACCAAAGAAAACATAATTCTAGAAATTTTTCTCTGTATGCAAGCCTCCTACTGGTCCTACACTCTCATCGTTGCATCCTGGGTTCGATTCCCGTGCACAAAGATATAGCTATCAGCATCAGTTCAGGCAGGCCACATAGTCAAGCTCTGCTATCAGCTGATTGTCAACTAATTGTCTAACCCAGTCCCATCAGCTGATCTGATTCCTAAGCGCTCAATTGGTCCCTTTCAATCAGGGCGCTCTACTTAAAGGCATTTCAGCCTGCCTGCTTGGCGGTTTCCTCCGCATTGCTGCAACCCACCTCCTCCCCTAGCTCCTCCTTGAATCTTTGTGTTGAACTTAATCAGTGTCATTCTGTTGTCACTGATGTGGGCTCTGTTCTAAATGGGGGGATTTTGTCTTGCTGCTTTCCCAGTTAAATGGGAGATCCGTCCCCAGAAGCTGCTGTTGTTCCCTGACTAGTTTTCATGGAGCTCATGAAAAGGATGGGGAATTCAGAACCGAGCCATTCCGCCAAATGTAATTTTAACAATCTTGCAAATAAAATTTAAATATATGTCTGAAAGAATTGGCTTTATTTTGACTCAAGTGGTCCTGACTGAACTAACCCAGACACTTAAGAACTAACTGTCAGTGCCAGTATCAAGCCCAAACATATCGGGAGGGTCGAACGAATCAGACAAGTAAAAATCAGACGTCAGCCACATCGACAATTTTAATCCCTAATTGCATTCCTTTTATGTTTGAATACCAGACGGATGCAAAAAAGTATTTCACTGCATGTCGTACTCTGTACTCTGATCTTAGAATTGCTGTTGGGAAAAGGTGCCCTTCAGATATGAGAGACCTGGAGCGGTTTGCAAAGGAAGAGTGCTCCAAAATTCTGGGTGAGAGGTGGAAGAAGCCTATTGATGGTTATAGGGAGCGACCGATTTCAGTTATTTTTTCCGAAGGGTGTACTACCAAATATTAAGTTAAGGGTGCCAATAATTTTGTCTGGCCCATTTTTGGAGATTTGTGTAAAATGATGTCAAATTTGCTTTTTCCTCTGTTTTTTTTTTTTTTGTGTGTGTGTTGTTTCAATACACACAAAGGAAATAAACACGTGTATAACAAAACATGTGTAATTGCAATACTTTTCAATACTTCTTCTGGAAAAATTTCACGTGTGCCAACACTTTTGGCCATGACTGTATGTGTATGTGACAAATAAAATTTGATTTGATTTGAGATGAGACATGGTAAGATTCAGAGTAAGTCCTGCTAATGTCAAGCTAATGTCAAGCTATGTAATAAGCTTAAGCTTAATGTCAAGCTATGTAATAAGCTCCGGTTTCCTCCCCAGTCAATGGCAGGTTGATTGGCATCTCTGGAAAAAATTGTCCGTAGTGTGTGAGTGTGTGAGTGAATGAGAGTGTGTGTGCCCAGCGATGGCTTGGCACTCCGTCCAGGGTGTATCCTGCCTCGATGCCCGATGACGCCTGAGATTGGCACAGGCTCCCCGTGACCCAAGTAGTTTGGATAAGCGGTAGAAAATGAATGAATGTAGTTAGGTTTTATTTTCAGGAAAACTCTGACATGAATTAAAACAATTTACCAAAGGTATAAGTTGAATTTGCGAAACATTTCATTGGTCTTTATTGATGTTTTCTCTGCCAGCTTGTAACCGTTTACAAACTGACCTTTATTCTGTTAATCAAGCGTTCAGGAACATCTCAATGTGGACCTCGGGCTGCTGTTGAAGCTGAAGAAGGAGATGTTGTGCATGTGGAAAGAATGTAGGAATCGATCAAAGACCTTTGCTATAGACATTAAGTCAAATGCTTTGTAGCGTAGTAATAAATATATTTCATACCAAGAAAGATTCCATGAAAGATTTTTGGCCTGTAATGTACCGTTCCACATATCCCATGACTCCATAGTGAGTTAATTGCAGGAGATCATCTGTTAATTTTTTTTTCAGTCTTCTTTTCTCCAAAACCACAATACGAGCGTATTAGAAAGTGTATTATCCTCATGGCCAAGCGCGTCCTCTGCTAGCATGCTGCGGTTGACAAAACCTCTTTTTCCCCTCACACTCTGTTTAACATTAAAGCTCCTCTGTGAGTGAGGACTATTTGTTTTGAAGGCTCATACTCTTCTCCTTTGCGTCATTCTTTCATGAGCCAGACTGCAGTGGGTAATATCTATCGGACGCTTGACGAACGAGAGTGAAAGTAGACATGGTTTCCCTGGCGTTAGCGGTGTTTGATGATCTGCACATTTCCCGCCGCCTTACGGAGTAAATCTTCAGGTGTTAACAGACTGAGGTGATTCTTCATGACAGACTCGAGCACTTACACAGGTCTCAGGGAAGAGTTCTGGTTAAAAGTGCAGACATTCTGAAAGGATTCTGGAAAAACATGGATACTCTGCGTCCAGAGAAGAAGAAATTTTCCAGAGAAGACAAAATCGATCTTTTTCTCGATCGATTCTCTCACACACACTAAGCCGTATCTCATTTCACGCTCTTCCTTTTCCTGACGCAGCTCACGGCTTTTAAAATGTGCACACTGCCGATGAACGATAAAAATGACCCTGATGCTTACTATTAAACCCCAGAAAACACAGAGACAAACAATATGAGACGTGAGACGTGTTTCGGTTTAAAGGAAAATGATCCTCGTTTTGTAGCACAGATACATTTATACATTCTTTTGTATTTACAACCCAACTGTATTCGTACAGCATTTCCAGATAGAGATATTTCAGATCTAGAAATGGTGGATTAGTGGTTAAGGTGATGGACCACCGATCGGAAGGTTGTGAGTTCGAATCCCAGGTCTGCAAAGTGTCCACTGCTGGTCCTTTGTACAAGGCCCTAAATCAGGGGTGTCAAACTCTGGCCTGCTGTATTTGGCCCGAGAGATCATATCAGATGTGCATTACAGCTGGCTAGCCACATGCTCCGCTAATACTACAAATCCCCAGAATGCCTTGCCACTGTATTGATGCGTAGTCACGAACAGCAAGTGCCCATCATTCTCTGTTGACAGTCGTTAACAACCATGCTACAGTCACATCGGGCAAGTTAATTCACCCTCCACAAAAATGGCCAAACGAAAGATGGACAATAGGAGCTTTCAAGACAGGAGGGAGGCAGATTATCTGTTCACGAATATAAAGGACAGACCTGTTTGTCTTGTGTGCTAACGGAGCTAAAGTGTCTGTAACGAAAGATTCTAACATAAGAAGACACTATGAAACGAAACATTAAGAGAAGTATAAGGACCTGGATGTAAAGCAGAAGCTCCAGAAGGCGGAGGAGATGAAAAAAAGTCTGGTTTCCCGGCAGACTATGTTCATGAAAGCAAAATAAAAAGTGAAGCTGCTGTAAAGGCTGTAAAGCTTTATTGTGGCAGCAGAGACGGCAAAATCTGCCTGGAACTTTAATGAGGGAGAGTTTGTCAAAAAGTGTATGGTCAAAGTTTGCGACATGAACACCACTGATGTGTCTTTTATTTCACATTTGTTTGTAATATCAAGCTCTGATTGATCCAGATCCTGTGTTTAAGCAAAACTAAAGTTTGTTTCCATATGAAAAAGGTTGAACATTACAAATCAGTTGCAGTTCATTTTTCAATAAATATTCAGTTTGGCCGGTGACTTTATCTCAATTTTATATTTTGGTCTCAGTTCATCTCAGTTTTATACCTAAATCCTCAGTTGTATAAAATTAACTTGTAAGTTACTCTGTTTAAGGTTGACTTCCAAAACGCCATCTTAATCAAAACATATAAACATTTATAACATACGGCATGTCTAAATTTTTATCCTTAGTGCTAAATGTTCTGAAAATAATCCAACACTCAGGGATTTTCAGGCAGGAAACGAACAAAAGTGAGATATTCTGTGACAGTAATAAATATAATACACAACACTGCGATAGTGGTTTGGAAACAGTAAGATGTATATGTGTACCTGTCGTTCCAGCAACACAACAGTACAATTCAGTAACAAAGCTGAACTTTCTGTGACTAAACTAATTTAGTGAAATAATCTGATCAAGTAAAAAAAAAAAGGGATTCATTAGGAAGTCGATCATAATTTCTTCTTATTGGATAAAATCAATTAAAAAAAGGTTTAAAACAGTGAGAATCGAGCACCTTGTTGTGTAGTTTCCATAGCAACCTAACCTAGTAAATTTGAGTATATATCAGTATAGAACTCGTTTTTTATTCGTTTTTATATCTAAACTCCTCCAGTTGTGCCAATACTGAAGATACAATGAAAGTATATCCAACCCCCCCAACCCCCAACCCCCACCCCCACCCTAAGCTGTATTAAAAACTTATCCAAAACATTTAGCCACAAACAGGTTGTGAGTTATAATAAATTAAGTAAATATAATTGGGAAGCAGTGGCATTTCATTTGTTATTTTCACACGAGCAAACTTCATGCTTTACTTTTAATTTTATGCTTTAAAATCCTCCGCAAGGCAGAATGCTGCTCATTTTTCTTAGACTTTTAAGACAAGCTAATCCCAAAATCCTTGTTTTAAAATCCCTGTAGTGTCTTTAGCTGCTAATCAGCATGCACCATATTATTAATGTTATAAATAAGAATTTCATAGTAAATATCGCTGCATTGTTTAAGTGTATGTTTCTGAGAAATGTTAAATTACTATTAGGAATATATTATAATATTCCTTCTGTGGTTCGTTTGTTGTTAAAATGCTGAAGATATTTTATCACAACAATGATAATATCACAAACTTTTATCAAAGCACTTTTCCTAACAGCAGCATGTTTTATTGCCACATTTCTCCTTACAGAAAGCAAAACCTTTGTTATCTTTGTGAAAAAACTTAAACCTAAAAGCCTTATTTCTATTTTAGAAGGCTTAAAACAAAAATACTGAGTATTTTTGGAAAGGATAGACTTTTACAAATGAACTCGTAGTGGTTTGTGTCTTTCAATCTCACGTTCGGCCTCCTTTCAGGAAGATTCTGTCAGTTTCTTTACTTATTGTTGATTGTTATTTTATATTTTATGTATTTTCAATATACATCATTTGTTGTAACAGTTGTTCCAAGCAATACAATCTGAACGGTTCAATAGCAGGCACTGACACCCCCATGTTGTACTTGTTTTGTCCACTTGATGGCAGCACGACAGTATTTTCAATATAAAAATAGGTTTAAAACTAAACACTTAGAAAATCTCTACTTTTAAATCAATCTGGACTGCAGTTTGTCGTAGATTGATGGTGAAGGAGAACATTTAGCTGGTGAACAATGCAGGTGTCTGGTTTATATACATTCAGCACTTTTCAGGGTTTCACACATAAATACACGGTATACATTCAATTAATTGGTCATGTTTAGTATCTGATAGCAAGCTGTTTGCTGCATTAACTGTTGGTTGATGTTGACCGGATCTATCAGACATCAGACGCAGACGTGTGGATGCTCGGCCACTGTAATGCAGGAAACCTTTTTCAGTTTCAGGAATGATTTGCAGATCAGATTTAAATGTTTTAAGGCTGTGGTTTTGTTTAGTTTATGTTTAGAGACTATAACATAACCAAAAATGTATTTTATGTACATTTGATCAAGACCTGTCATTTGTAAAGAATCTGGTATGTTATTATCTTCTGCTAATCTTCTAGAAAGTTCTCGAAATCTCTGTTGCGGTTTGATTGTAGCTGCATTTTCTGTTTGTGGCTCCAAGCACTCAGAGAAAGCTTAGGTACATAAAACATGATTAAATGAATCACAAATACCAATGAAAATAGAAAACGTTGGCACCTTTAGTTAAATAAATAGCACGGTGCTGGTCAGTCTGTCCTTAGAGCTGAACTGAAACTGGACAGTTTTACTGCCTCCTGAAATGTTCTGATGTTGTTTAATTTGTCTGCTTTTTATTTATTATGTCTAGTCTGATGTACCAGGACTAACTGAGAACAGAGAAATTCCCCTGTTGTAAAAAAAAGAGGCAGAAAAAAGAAAAAAAAAAAAAGAAAGTTGCTAAATGTTTAATAATTACGGAGATTGGCTTTATTTATTTATTTATTTATTTATTTATTTATTTATTTATTTATTTATTTATTTATTTGTGTGTGTTCTCGCTCACGCACCCACTCACTCACTCACTCATTTTCATTATATATATATATATATATATATATATATATATATATATATATACACACACACACACACACTGTATATTCGTCTATTTATGTTTTAAAAACCCAGTCGTATTCTGTGTTATTTCTCGGGAGTGTGTCTGCTGATTGGTAATTTGCTGAACAGCTGATTATGACACATTATAGATTATAGGCTTTGATTTGATGTTTCAGCATTATGTTGGTCTGCTTTAACTATCATTTACTTCTTTGGTTTGAGAGACATCAGCATCAACGGTAGAATCCACAGAAACCGAGCAGTCGATAATCTTGTTTTTAACGACGTCTGAATCCGAAGGTTACGTACAAAAGAATCCTGTAGATAGTGTCGATGATGATGTTAAGTACATTATCAAACACAGGTACTGTCTGTTTACTGCTGCTGCTGTGCTAATACCATTTTGGCCATATGTTTTCTTTTTTTACACACTGCCTCCCAAATTATGTGCAGAGGGCATTGGTTGTGAATGATGTTAGTGTCTGTTAGGACATTTTGCCACTAAAATTCCACAGAGTTATGTGAAGAATGTGTGCCCAGACAGACGCTGGAGACCGGATGTCCTCCGTAATGAAAGGAGACTTTGGCAGGACACAACCAGTTAGTGGAAATTCAGGTGCTGCATATGGAAGATACACTTTTGTATGATTTATTTGTCCTATCTAGAGAACTATTTTTCCTGAGAACTAAACCTGCAGAAGGACTTTGTCCTCTAATCAGTTAGAGAGAAGTTCTTGTTGCAAGCTTGATCGTATTCAAGATTTGATGCTTGGTTTGATAATAATATCTTCAACCCTGTCTGCTTTTAAACTACCTCTATCATAAACACATCAGGCATTCTTTGGAAACTTCTTCTTTTTCACATCACCAGTATAAAATGCATGTCACATCTTCCAGCAAATCTGGAACTGCTTTGATTTGTTTCCCTTCCAGGACCTGTTTGTGGATAAATCTGGGTTCTGAGTGTTTATTCTCACTCCTGTTCACTCTATCCCTCACACATGGCTCGATTCTCAGGGGGAAAAATACTGATTTATGATTTGTGTATATTTATCAGCACTGTTTGGAATGCACATTTTTATCAGTAGCTCTGAGAATTATACATTATGAAAATTTCAGGGTGATCACTAAAAATACTGGCACCCTGCCGTACTTTACTTTTAAAATAGAAGTCTCAAGTTCCCATTTTCATTCATTTCATTCAAGTTTGGTGTGAGGTCTGACACTTTTGAACTGGTACTACAGGCTGTGTTCCCAGACCTGATCAGTGTCATAAATGTAAACTAACACTGGGTGTTCACCGGATACAATACATCAGTGCATAGGCCCGTTGAAGGTCTCTGTATGGAGTTTTCCATTTTCTTCCTGTCTCCTTGTGCATTTCTATCTGATTCAATAGGTGGATTAACGGTGAACCTTTCTTAAGTGTGTGTGCATGGTGTTCTGAGATGGAAAAGCATCCCATCCAGGGAGCGTACCTTCGTCCTGCTCAGTATAACACGATTACTTAAACTTTATGATCCATTGTTTTGGGATGTTATTGGCACATCTGATACAAAAGACCAAATTAAGACTGGGCGCATATTTATATCAGGGTTCTCTCAGAGTGCTAGATCACATGGTACTCATAGATTTTAGGGAGTGAAGTGAAGTAGTCAAGATGTTAAAGAAAGTTGTTTTGCATGGAAACAGTAGGAGTTAGCGCACGTGCCTTGTTTTTTTCCCCCTGTAACTGACTGAAGTTCATGCAGCAGATTTTTTTCTGTCATGCTGAAGTCTTGGTCCTTAACGGACTGCTGTCTGTTATGTGTATCTTCATCGCCAGAGGGAAAGGGGAGGGATAAAAGCGAAAAATAATCCGACTTTGCCAGTTCACATAAAGCTCTGTGTGTGTGCGCGTGCGTGCGTGCGTGCGTGTGTGTGTGTGTGTGTGTGTGAGAGAGAGAGAGAGATAGAGAGAGAGAGAGAGAGAGAGAGAGAGAGAGAGAGAGAGAGAGAGAGAGATAGAACTTTGCAGATGCAATGGCGAGGTCAGAAAACGAGGGATTTTAAGCTTTAATAACGATTCACATAAGTCTAAATGTCTGGCAGGACGTGTAAACACCGCCTAAGGAAAAGCACCGGACGTGTGCATTGCACAGAGAAGCTGCTAGGCGAAGTAAACACACTAAGAATGGAGTTGAAATGGAGATGAATTTTTATTTTTTGTTTATTTAATTTTTTTCTAAGCGAAAGTACCGGATTTCTCAAGCTCGCGCGTGATTAAGGCAAGCCGATTAGAGAGCTCGCGCGCGCGCCCCGAGCGCTCGTGAAGTCCTGTCAGTGAAGCAGCTCTGAAGATGACGCTGAAGTAAACAACACTTCAGGTACAAAAATAATGTCGAGTTTTAAACTAATTTTGTGAAAAAAATCCGAACAGGTTTAAAAAAGGGATTCATTATAATTTCTTCTCATTGGATAAAATCGATATAAAAAGGTCTATTACAGTAAAAATCTAGCACCTTGTTGCAGTGTGTGGTTTCCATAGCAACATAAACTAGTATATTTGAGTATATATCGGTATATAACTCGTTTTTTTATTCGTTTTTATACCTAGAGTTCTGCCAATTCTGAAGATAAAATGAAAATATATCCACTTTTTCCCACACACGGTGTATTCAACACTTATCCTAAACATTTAACCTCAAACAGGTTGTGAGTTATAATGTATTTTTTCTGGAAAGTTCTATGCTGATTCACCCAAAGGTAAGATAATCCTTACTAATAGTCCCTGGATCTGTCTGGGATGCTCGGTGGAATAACTTTATTTCTTACACTCAAGAAAAGCCAAATTAAAACTAACCTCATAACTCTGTAACTCGATGATGTTAAAATGTAATATCGAGTGACTAGTGAACTTAAAAGAAAACTTAGACTATGGTATATGGCCAGAAGTACGTGCACACAATAGTAGATGATGTGTTTGTTTGTATTGTTATAATTTCCCTTCACTGGAACTAAGAGGCCCAAACTCGTTCCAACATCACTATGCCCCGTGCACAAATTGAGGTCTATAAAGACATAGATTGTTAAGATTAGTGTATAAATACTAGAATGTCCTGCGTCGAACAATGAACTCATACCCTCCAAAGACCTTTAGGGTGGACCACCACGCCTCCTCAACCCACATCAGTGTCTGATAAGGCACTTGTAGCTATCTAAAATCTAGTGGAAAGCCTTTTGAGAAGACGGGAGGTTATTATAACAGCAAATGGCGGACTAAATCTGGAATCGGATGTTTAAGATGCTCGTAAGAGTGTGATGGTGAAATGTCTGTATGTTTATAATCACAAACTCCAGCGTCGCCCATATGATGATGGGATTCCCTTTGAGTCTGGTTCCTCACAAGGTTCCTTCCTTTACCGTTCAAGGTAGTTTTTTTCGAGCCACAGTCACTTGAGTCACCACAGACTTGCACACCGGAGATAAATACAAACACATTTAAACACATCTAATATTAATCTTGAATTTTGTATTATATTAACCTTTAGATTATTCTTTATAATAACCTTTTGCTTGATGTTTATGTTTTGTAAAGCTGCTTTGAGACGACGTCATTTGTAAAAAGTGCCATACAAATAAACTCGAATTGAATTGAATTGAATTGAATAGTGATGAGGATTATAAGCCTGGTCCTGCTAGGATATCCTGAGTCTTATAAGATTCCTAAAAATCTTACATTAATAAACAATTCACTTGAAGAATTTGTAGCATCAAGTTAACTTCATAATGTAACAGCTTATACGGTTATTTACGTCACTACTTTCAAACTATAGTATGTATAAAGAGTCCTTAACATTATAGGGTCACTGTTTATCATAGCGCTCGATTATCACAGGATTGCTATCATTGCGAATTTTACATTCTTAAACAGAGAAAACACACTAAAGCAAACACCACCTTGCATTGAATGTTGCTGTGCAATGGGAGGTGCTGTATTTCTGATGGAGATGAAGTGGTGAGTAAGTGGAGATGATAAATCTACTTATCTCTGAGTCACATTAGCTCCACTGAAGCACTAGACAAAGCGGGATACTCTACGTTCCTCACCGCAAACAAGTCATTAGAAACGAGCACTTTCATTAGAATAGCTCAGTTGTGCTTTTTGTGTGTCTTTTTTGTGTTGCATCTTTCATTTATTCATACTTTTTTATCCCTGTTATTGATTTTTTTTGTGGATTAAAAAAGAACTGCATCTCATTACTTTTAATTTTATTATTGTTGTTGTTGTAGTTGCGTAAAGTGATAAAGCTTCTTGGTGAGTTGGTGAGTAAAATTGTTATTTTAGAAGCCCTTAATGCCCTGTACAAGCTGCTAATGAGGTTTACAATGGCAATCTGTACTTTCCTCACCTCAGATTTGAGGGAAGATAGTTCTCGATCCTGCTAACTTTGTTTCCTGACCGATACGGAAACATGTACAAAACTACAGGAGGTACACTTTATGGCCAAGATTATGTGATCACCTGACCATGACACACATTCCATCTTTTTGAACATCTCTTTCCAAAGGCATTAATATGGATTTACTGTCTTTCTGGCTGTGTGGATTCAGTCAATATATCATTAGCGAGACCTGGCACTGACGTCAGGTCAGGAGACCTGGTGTGCCGTCTGCTTTCCAATTCATCCCAGAGGTGTTCAGTAGGATTGAGGTCAGGGCATCGTGCAGGCCACTTAAGATCTTCCCCTCAGTTTTGGCAAACCATGTCTTAATGGACCTTTATCATCTTTATGGAGCATTATCAAGTTGGAATAGGTTCGGCCATGATTCCCGCTAAATATTATGCCAAATAAAAGAATTATATGAATTGTAGCATGTTTCCATGCACAGAATCCACAACATCATACACCACAATGTCTAAAAACATAAACTACAGTTTAGCATAGTATTTCAAAATAGTTAACTGACCTACTGATTTATTTTGTATACCCACAGGAAGTGGTTGTTAGTTGCTTACAAGGATGTGCCATGTCCAGTTTAACACAGTAATATAGTGTATTTTGAAACCTGACTGCATAATAGTTACACATATACATATTACACATTACATATACACATACACATTACATATACAGCATACTACCATGTTCGTACCTCAATATCGTATCCCCCCCCTTTCCTGAATAACAATTGAACTAAAATTAATTCATTGATTGTATTTCTACTTTTCCATTTAGATTAATTTTAAGTGGATGTTTAAAATGCATATAAAAATGGATGGATCTTTCCACCAAACATTTTCACTGCAGCAGAAATCATTCTCATCATCACGAAGCTCTATTCAATACATTTAGAACTCATACTGAATGCCACATTAAATTAAATACGGCATTGAGAAGCCAATGGCAGCACATTTACATCAGTGTTGTTTGAGTCACGCTGCAGTATAGAGCAACAAGATATGTGTATGTCGTCCTCTGTGTTTTTTTCCTACAACCCTCAGTTGTTTTTTATAGTACTAACTGGTTTAGCAGTGGAAACCCATCTGTATCTGTGGTTAGAGTCATTTCAGAGAGGATGATCTGTCATTTTGTCATGTTTGTAATTTGGTTGTGGATAGGGCTGAATTTAAAGTTGACTTGAGACTGACCCCATTGCTTTTACTGTTTTGTCATCGGAGGCACTGTGTTTTGCGTTGATATACATTTTTATCCTTAGCCAATACTCCTGGTTAATTGGCCTAGACCATCTAATAATACTAAAACCGCTATATCGGGTTTATGCATAATTGATGTTTCTCTGCTTGTGAATCACCAATTAATAAAATTGTGATAAAATATTCACTCACCCAGAATTATTTCTTACTCATAATTGCTCAGTGTTTCAATTCCGAGAGCTTACCATCACGGGAGGTTAAAAAAGTACATTTAATCACACATTTCACTCTAATCGTTTTCTTTACAAGAAACATAATTTGTACGGTGTTATTATTATTATTATTATTATTATTATTATTATTATTATTATTATTATTGTTATTGTTATTATTATTACATATAAATAGGGAAAAATATCGGTCCTGTATATAGGACCGAAAGAGTTTATCATGAATGCCCAGCTGAAGTATAAAAACCATCAGCTCATCATCCCTTCTATCTGCTCTGTTCTTTGGAAACACTGTGTCTGACTTGTGCCAAAGCCTAATTGCATTCAGATCATGATATGATAATAGAAACCTTATGCTGGCTGGTATTTTATAGCTGCCAGATCGGTCAGCTGTTTAGACTCCGCATCGAGCACAAATACACACGGCTTTGTTTATATAAAACTCTTTTTTCGTAATGGAGGAGGGTGGTTGTCTGCTCTCAGGAACGTTTGTGTTATGAAACCTTGTTCCTCTTCGCTCTAGCCAGCATTCTCAGAACACACATTTCCATTCTGTCTGCTTCTAGAGGAGTGATATTATCCTTTCAGTTTCTCTGAGACATTTCACTGGAATGTCTTTAGTAGACACAATACCCCATTAGCTCAGCATATTCTCCAACATCAATAAGATTTTTGCTTTGTTGAACTGGAAAGAAAGATGAAGAGGAGATGAAGACATGTGCTGAACATTTTCCTTGGAATTGAACTAGTGCGGTTCTTTTCTGTGATGTTTATCTCATATATACAATTTGTCCCACTCTTGCTATATTGACTTAGCTTCCTTGCAAGCTCTTTATTCTTTATGACCCAATCTGTCAGGCTTGATTGGGGTCAAGGCAACAATTCACGAGGATAATATAATCGCTTGACCCACAAATTGCAGACAGTGGAACTGTAACCTAGTGGTGACATTGGGTGAGGGTGAATGTCTTCCAGTGGATTTGCTGTCTTCCAGTGTTTATATCAGATTTGCTCTGTGATACTGACAGCTATTTGAGGTAAGAAAGCAAATCAGGAATGTAATTAGTAAATAATGCATAGTGCACACCAGGATGTTGGAGTCATGATGTCTGACTCTGTCTGACACCCTTAAAGGTGGGGTCTCCGTTGTTTGAGAAATGCTTCAGAATCTGATTCGGGCTGACAAACAAAACAAAAACAAAACTAACGTGTAGCCAATGAGCAGAAAGGGGCGGGTCTTGTCAATATGGGCGGAGAGAGTGTTCAGTGCGCATGTGTGACATTAGCAGAAAGCGGTTTTAACATTGACATGGAGGATAAAAACAAAGAAAGGAAGCGAAGAAAGGCTTACGATAATGCAAGAAGTAGGACGTGTTAATATAGGATCAGCTTTCCAGCGCTGGAGAGAACTGAAGGAGCAGGAAGTTGGCCGCATATTCACAGATTGGAGTTTCCCATCATTTAGCTCAGGAGTTATTGACTCAGGAAACTCGAATCTGTGAATATGCGGCCAACGTATATCAGCAATTGTATTGTTCTTCCCTTCAACTATGATAAAGACACATTTCTTTCCAATAGTTGCCTGGGTTACGTATGTATGTGTGGGCAGAGCTATCAATACAGGGGTGGGTTAGGGGCATGTTTGTTTTGGTGATTTCAATTGTCAACATTGGCTTTCAAACAACGGAGACCCCACCTTTAACCTAGGATCCATGTAATATTATTGTTTACATAGCTTTATCATTGTTTGAAATGCATGTGTATATCAGCATGCATGTTTAGAGGACATATTCGAGTTTGTCCTCTAAATATGAATGTTTATTGTAAGCGTTTAGCTCATCAGGTCATACAGAGTACAGAGGGCTTCAATAGCGGCGCCTAAACTAAATTGTTGGTGCACAATAAAATCTTTGCTTAAACTAAACACAGCGCTTTCCATACTTTGAATAATCTAAGAAAACACCAAGATTAGAGCACAAGCACAGTTCAGTTCTATTTCAAATGTCTAGCTCAGTCATTTGGTGGCATTAAATACATAAATATGTGTCTTATTAGATGCCGACACTACACAAATGCACAAATGCTACCTAAAATTTAATAGCTTGTAACATAGACTCCTTCGATCACACAGACAGCTTTGTTTTTCACTTTATTTTCCATTCCTAAATGTATTTCTCTGACCTGATCTCCATCAGGAGAAGAATGCCGATCTGCAGGTTCAGTCATCGTGCACTTATTAAGCTAAAGCACAGCTCTTCAATAATACCATGTGGGCTTTCTTGGATGCAGATTCAGATTCATTTCTGGATTGATCTTATTTCTTATTAATAGGCCACTGTTTTCATATCCACAGAAATTTGCATTCCACAAAATAGTTTTGGCACGACAACCGCAAATCAGGCTAATGAAATATTTCAAGTGTGGAAATATTCTAACTGCATGTGGTCTTATTTAGACGGTGGAGTGCTGTTGTGCTGTAGAAGAGAAATGGATGAATCCTGTGGCACAGGAATATCTGTTAATCTGGGAAACAAACCAAAATCTAGTTTAAATAAATCCAAATGTATTAAAAGGTAAAAAATCAGGAAAAAAAAAGATTATTTATTTATTTACATGGACTATGATGCACGTGCAGTTGATGGACATACAGCATATTCCGTGTAAATAAATAAGTCATCTTTTTTACAGTCATCACAGAGTAAACCATTTATATGTAGTATGAGAAACAGATCTATTCAGGCGCAGTAGCTTTGAGATATAAAGCCAGCTGCTTAGGGAGGCTCTCTGCTGAAAATCATTTAAGCTCGAGTGCAGTCTAAAATGTTAATGAACACCATATGCTCTTCAAATATTTGGATACTTTCTATGGGCCTTTTTACACCTGGTCACTTCATGTGTTTTCTCTGATCCGATAGCTATCTGATTTGTTAAAACTGTTCCATTTACATTAAGCCACATTAATGCGTCTTTGCGAGTCGGATATCAATACTATCTTTTTACTCCCGCCCAAAATGCTAATATATTTTACCTCATTTCCGGGGTAATTGAAATGGAACACACTTTGGTGTATGCGATTGCTACAAAAAAACAGCATTTACTGTTTGCTGCATTTTCACCTGGGTGAAAGATCGGAGACAGCACTGGTGGGAAAACATACTTGTTTTTGGCGCGATGCACGACTCGCGAGTCACCTGCGAGTGACATACTTCCGTTTGGGAGGAGTATAGCGCTGACGTATGTGGCTTTAACAACCACATGCATTTACACCTGTCCAGTTTCATCTGAAATGCTTCCCAGACCACCTCCTGAAGGGGTTTGAGAGATCGGATTTAGATATTCGGTCTTTTTACCATCGGATAGCTATCCAATCACAGAAAACGCATGAAGTGACCAGGTGTAAAAAGCCTCTTAGATGATTTCAATGTTTTTATTTGTATTATGATCTCTACTTTTGCGGCATTTTATTTATCTCGCAACGAACGAGTTTGTTGCACTTTGACACACTTTTCACAAGTTGAACATTACTTTTTGCACAGTTCTCATATTTGTTTGCTAATCTGCTTGTTTTTTTTTTTCTGCAAGATTTATTGCTTCTAATCGTTTATAAGATGCTTAGGATTATCCCAAACCTTTACAACCTGCTATGAATGAAAGCATAGTTTCACATGATTTTATTTTTTCAAGTTTTTCACATTGAGCTGATAAAATCAGGCTTTATTTCTTTTTTAACTTGTTCCTGTTATTCCAGTAAAGATGAGGTACATTTCTTCAGGCTTCATATGTGATTATGGTAAACGGAGGAATTTGAGTCTGCTGGGTCCATTTGCAGAGACGTGGGACAAACTCTTTTCATTTCAGCGCTGCTTAGTTTCTGATACAGTTTGTATTTACAGCCTTGCAAATATTCCTTATTTCTATCGTTCAGGGTTTTAGTATTACTACATTTTTAAGCATTTCTATTGAACGAAATATTATTCAACAGTCTGTGTGCAAAATACAGTACACACAAATGTCTTTCTTGCCAGAGAACCACATGTGTTTATAATTTTTTTAGTGCGTTAAAATTCATCTGGTTTATTCGGGTACTCAGTGAATAGCCTAATGTCAGCTTTAATCATATAAACACATCAAATTCATATGAATTGCTTACAGGAACAATCCAGAGCTGGTTCAGTGTTCTGATTTCTCTAACGCCGTCTGGGACGACACGACAACGTGGATTTCTCACTGCAGCAGACCAACAGATGTTGATTTTTTTGCTATTTGGCCCAGACTCTGGAGAGAGTCTACTTTAAGTCTGCAAAATCTGGCAGGCAGTGAGCCAGTGCTTTGACAGAGTGCTTTTTTCTCTCCATTCAATCATCTTGCATATATTTTGTCGAAGATATTCGTGTTTTAGTGGAATTAAAGCGGTGCAGGAAAAGCGTGATGCAGTAATCGGAGCTAACGTATTATTTCTGCTCTGAGTGGAATTTCCGTCCGGGCGCACTGTGGGTGGTTTATGGGGAATACTGATCTGTAGAGCTTACAGACGTTCTCCTCATGGCTGTGCAGGTTTCCTCCAGGTACTGCGGTTTCTTCTCACCTCCCAGAAGCATGCTGGTGGGTGTATCGGTTACACTAAATTACCCCTAATTGGGAATGTGTGTATGGTACAGATGGACCGGCTCATTTAGAGGTTCTTGAAAATAATAAATGAATGGAAATATGATATTGATCAAATATTTTTTATTATATTAGTGTGCAAGGGGCACAGTGGCTTAGTGGTTAGCACGTTTGCCTCACACCTCCAGGGTTGGGGTTCGATTCCCGCCTCCGCCTTGTGTGTGTGGAGTTTGCATGTTCTCTCAGTGCCTCAGGGGTTTCCTCCGGGTACTCCGGTTTCCTCCAATGGTCCAAAGACATGCATGGCAGGTTGATTGGCATCTCTGGAAAAAATTGTCCATAGTGTGTGAGTGTGTGAGTGAATGAATGTGTGTGTGCCCTGCGATGGGTTGGAACTCCGTCCAGGGTGTATCCTGCCTTGATGCCCGATGACGAAATTTATATTAATGCAAATATTCTAACATGTCATCGTATCCTTAGTAATACTTACGCAGATGGACAGTTGACATAAAATATTTAAATAGTTCTTTTGACAGGGGAAATTTTCTGTGAGATGTTTGTTTAAGATTTATGAAAGGATTCTTCAGTGTTAGGGCTTTTTAACTGTCGAGGATAAAGCTGTGAAGTCTTCACGCATAAGGGTTTTTGTTATATTAATATAAATGTTTATAGCTTCTATAACATAAGTGATAACAGGAACATTCCACAACGAAAGCATAATGCATTAATATTAATGCAAAATATGCCATTTTGTTCTTTAATTCGTTTTAAAATGGAAAGTGTATGAGAGGAATTAAACAGTTTGCGGCATGCCAGTACCGGAAAAGTTATTCCTTATTTATTATTTCCACATAACGTCACGCCCTGTTGCTTTTACTCCTGATTTATTCATTACCGTTGCTGCCATTGAAGCATGGTCCTTGTAACAGCACAACATTTCAAGGAAATTCCTGTAGGACTTTCTGTTGTTGTGCATAATCCATGTAAATCTCAGGCTTTGTAATGATAATCTTTCTGCTTCAATACCTGGTCAGAGTTATTCATTAACGTCACGAACGGCACTGCGGAAGTTTGCTGCATCCGTACATCGCTGAGAAAGGAGTCAGACTTGTGTTAGACGAAGGCTTTAACACTGTATAAATCAAGTTATAAAGTTGCTGTAGAAGGAATTTCAGCTAGCTGTTCAGATAAATTAACAGCTGGTGACGAAAACTATTTACATTTATGCGTTACTGCTACACATTTAGTCTGAAGCTGAGGTTCTAAACCAACTGGAGGTGAGGTTCTAAACCAACTGGAGGTGAGGTTCTAAACCAGCTGGAGCTGAGGTTCTAAACCAACTGGAGCTGAGGTTCTAAACCAACTGGAGCTGAGGTTCTAAACCAACTGGAGCTGAGGTTCTAAACCAACTGAAGCTGAGGTTCTAAACCAACTGAAGCTGAGGTTCTAAACCAACTGAAGCTGAGGTTCAAAACCAACCAGTGCTGAGGTTCTAAACCAACTGAAGCTGAGGTTCTAAACCAACTGAAGCTGAGGTTCTAAACCAACCAGAGCTGAGGTTCTAAACCAACTGGAGCCAAATCCAGACTTTTATTATCAAAACCAGAGGAATTGATCAAATAATTAAAAGTTAACAGTTTGAGAAAGTGTTTCTTCTCTGTGATATGACACATCAATGAAATCCAGTTGTGATCACTATTTTTGCTTCTAGTCCCACTTACTCACCTTGAAAATCAGACTCAGGCCAAGGCATGCATAACGAACAGAGGCCTGTGGCGATGGAGGCTCAGCATGGGCAACTTGTCTTTCACTGGTCTTCATTCCACCGAAAGCATGTTGAGGCTTGTTAGGCCTTCAAGAATTTCCCCCAGTGCTGTAACAGTAACTGCTGTAACTGGCAGTCAGCTTCAGAGAAACGAGAAGCCTAAAACCGAAAGTGTGCTAGAGCAAAGGTCACAGCTTGCTTTTCTTAGTTTGGGCTTTATCAGATTTCATGGAGAAGTTAGGTACAAGTCTGGACATAGTTCATGCTTATAACTGTGTCTTAAGCATAATAGTGGTGCGGACCTGCAGCTCTTACTATTATAAAACTTTTATTTCATTGCATCCTTGCTCCTTTTTTGTAATCTCCTTTCTTTATGTATTAATAAGTAAGATTATGATGCACATTAGTTGTATTTGGAGGCTCTTATAACACTTTTGGAAAGTTTGGAACTTCTTTTAATTCTTTTCTTTCAGGAGGTGAATGCCATCTTAGAGAAAAGAATGATGTTCAGACATGCATCCAAAATCATCCCACAGTAATCTTTGGGAATGTAATCACCAGTATTATGAGTGTAAACGTATTTAGAGCCAGAATCAGGTACTTGAGTTTAACATGGAGGTATATAACAGTAACATGAGGCCTCAGAATCACACTTATTATTGTTAATAATTAAATAATTAACTTTAATTATGTAGTCATTCGATCATAGTCATTCATTTGTCTCTTAACATGGATTCAGACTTAACGTGTTGTTTAGTTTTAGATATAGGGCTGTATTCAAAGTTCAGTAGTCAGATTTAAGTTTATTCGGAGTGATATTAAATGATATTCGATCATTGGAGCTTAGGTTTTGGACCATTCTGTAGTTGAACTTAATTCCATACATCGCGCACAATAAAGAATCAAGCAACAGTCAGTGTTAGTGCCCCGTCTGACAATTTAATATGACCATAATATTTCACTCTAAATCAAATTTGAGACAGAAGAACTTCATGGAATTTTTTAGATTTGGAGCTATTCCAGATTTAGTCCTGCTTTCCTTATATAGCAATCTCCACTCTTCTGGGAAGACTTTGCAAAAGGTATTAAAGCATAGCTGTGGGGATTTATGCTTTAGAGCATTAGTGAGATCAGACACTGGTCTGGTGTGTAGACTGCATCCCAGTTCATTCCGAAGGTGTTTGGTTGGGTTAAGCTCAGGGTTCTGTGCAGGACACTTAAGTTCTTACACGTTAAACTTTGAAAAGCATGTCTTCATGGAGCTCTTTGTGCAAAGGGGCAAAGTGATGCTGGAACAGGGTTTGGGCTCTCAAGTACCAGTGAAGGAAAATCTTAAAGCTACAGTATACAAAGGCATTAGACACTTGTGTGCTTCCAATGTTTTGATAACAGCTTGAGGAAATCACATCTGGTTAGGTTTTGACAAAACCTTTGGCCGTAGTGTGCCATGAACTTAAAGGTGGGGTCTCCGTTGTTTGAGAAATGCTTCAGTAAACCGAGTTGGGCCACCAAACAAAACAAAAACAAAACTAACGTGTAGCCAATGAGCAGAAAGGGGCGGGTCTTGTCAATATGGGCGGAGAGAGTGTTCAGTGCGCATGTGTGACATTAGCAGAAAGCGGTTTTAACATTGACATGGAGGATAAAAGCAAAGAAAGAAAGTGAAGAAAGGCTTACGATAAGGCAAGAAGTAGGACCCGTTCACAGATTGGAGTTTCCCGAGTCAATAACTCCTGAGCGAAACGCTGTTACTACACAAATAACATCTCTTTTCTATCGTAGTAATGTAGAGAGGCAGCTACAACCGCGTGTTGTGTAGTAACAGCGTTTAGCTTATCACAAAGACCAACATTTAGAAACCACACATAGATATAAAATAATATAATATATAATAATTAGATATAATAATATATAAAATAATATACTAATTAGAGTTCATTAGAATTAATGTTAGGGAAGTCCACACAACATATGGACAACGTTGATTAATTCCAAAATCATTTCATAAAGAAGTCATGAAAAACCCATCGTGTGTATTCACATTCATGTTGTTTTGAGTTGGTCATGGATTTGTCAGCTTGTCACCTGATTTTGTTACGCATTTGAGAGAAGATCTCTCAAGTCTGGACTTTTTTTTAATCATATACATAAATCTGTCACATCGTTTCCTTGTTTTTTGCACACAAACATTTTCTCAACTTGCAAAAACACTTCAAGTGTTTCTGAATATTGGCTTGATGTAGATTTTGAGATCTTTTGTTTTGAGCTACTGCGAACATTTCTTCATGTTATTCCTGTTTTACTGATCTGCAGAGAAAGGAAACTTCACTGGGACAAGAAGTTAAGGCAAGACAAAACATGGCAGAATTAGGTCACCGTATTGTTTTTTTTTTTTTTGTCTACAAAAGCAAAGCGAGGTAGAGGCAGGAAATGCATTTTCTCACCCAAACCGAAAGGAACTTTAAGGTAGAGCTCTGTGTCAAAAGAATCGATACAAAGTGTTTTAGCTTCCTGAATGTCTGCACATTGTTGCAAGAAAAGCATTCCCTGTTTTTTCCTGCAATTTTGGGAATCAGGGTCTCTGCAGTTTCCCAGTTTCCTGCACATGGCTTTGAGGTTTTATTTAACTTGTCAGAACGTATAGACATGTCGCAGGAGATCACGTCCCCCCGAATGCCACAGCTTTCCGAGGAAGCATCAATGAACAATTTCAAGGGCGTCATTCAGAATAGAATTATGTTCATGAATACACAATTTTGTTGTGCAAAATATATAGACAGATTTTACTAGAACATCCGCATAACTTAAAAATCTGTTGAACAGCAAAAAACGTTTAATCCCAGACTATGTTTTTTTTTAATGCTGTCATATGCGAATGGACTCTCTCTTTCTCTTTCACAGACACTCACAGACACACACACACACACACACACACACACACACACACACACACACACACACACACACACACACACACACACACAAACACACACACACACACCTCCATACACAGTTCTTTCAGTAGCTCATCACCATGCCCATAATTAGGCTTACTGTTTGGGGACGTAAGCAAAAGCTTTGTTGGTGTGTTGCTTCATCATTGTTAGTCAGGAGTCCATCAGCCCAGTGCTTTTGTTCCCATAAGCATGACAAACTCACTAAGCGAGGCCTCGTGTGTGCAGTGCGGAATTAGGTAAGAGACGTGTGTGATGCACTGACATGCTGTTCTCCGATTCCTACTAAGCGAACTAAAGGTGTGTGTGGCTCTCTCCTCTCATTGTTGTTCATTCGTTTGTTCTGTTGTCAGTTGTTTTGCTTATGAAGTGTTTATGAGGTTTGTTGAACTTTGTATAAACGTTCGTCCAAAGGTCACCTTTTTTGTTGCAAAGCGGGTAACAAATGATTGACTACAGTCATTGACTAGAATTGTTAAAGTTAATATGTAGCAACAACAGTGTTAGCATTATTTGCCACTGGGATAATCACGCATATATTTAACGGTCACATGTGGATCAATTCATGATTTTATTCCTAATGAAGCTTGAAGCCGGATGTCATACATCTTGCCCTATTATGGCATCCGACATGCGGTGTCACACCATGAAGCTTCCTTATTACTGCTGACTGATGGAGAACTAATTGTATTTTTCTCAATTATGACTTATAACTTCCAGAACTTTCTTTATAAATCAGATTTCATGTTCCACATATTTAAATATGTATCGTACGGTAATAGGGATGCAACGAGCCCTTTTTATTCTCTGATACGGCACCATCTACACCATCTGCTTATCATTCTCGATAAGGACATCTGTTGTACACGTACAATTATAGACTCATATATCAGATATGTTTGCTGTTTCTAACTAGAATGAATGACAATACTCCTTGTGTGTAATAGTATATATTATGTAGTATGTAGTAATAGTATGTGTAATAGTAATTATTCAGGTAGCATATCCTTCCTTTCTTACATTCTGGCTGCTTATTTCTTTTTTAAATTTTGTTTCTCTTTTCCGTCCAGCTACCTGGCAGATCAGTGCTGGAATGGCGGCTACATCTACCTGATCATGTTGCGGAGGATCAAGCGCAAGGCCCCTCTCCCTCCGTGCAATGGCAGCAGTGGCTGTGCAGAAAGTCCCACTGAGCACTTCGGCAGCGTACGTTCCGAGTCTGTGGTCGGCAGTCCGGCACAGAACGGCAAGCGAACCCGCAAGTTTGGCGTTATCTCCCGTTCCTCATTCACCCGAGACAACAAGGACGGCAATGACATTCAGGATCACAAACATGAGAATGGCTACTCTTCCATGGAGACAGAGGCTACATCCTCAGAGTCCAGCACCCCACTGGGCATGCCAACAGAGGAGAGTCCAGTCACTGGTCACTCTGTGGCCATAAACAATAATATCAGCTCTGCCACTCTGCCCGATCGCTCTGACTCATGCCTGTCAAAGAGCTTAAAGTCTCAGACAGGAAGGAATGATCCATCCAGCCAGGTATCATACTCAGATATGTTTATCACAGAGAAAATATATGTGGAATAAAAGATTAATTCATTAACACACTGTATAAATACTAACGAATTTTAACTTCGTACGTCCTCTTCACTATTTATCTAAGGATGTCTCGAGTTTGTAGCATTTGTGACATAAGTGTGAGTGTAAAAGAGTAAAGGGCTGTGAGTGTGTGCTTATGTGAAAGACAATGACGAGCACAGGTGAGGAAATGCTGTTGGACAGTAATCGATGACTAGTTTGTTTCTGTGGGAACTGTTTTAAACACAAGCCAGTACATCGGAATAGTGCGTTCAGATTTATTAGAAATATATGAGGAGTTACATGTTGCAGGCTTTTTTACAGGCTGCACATCTGACATCACGCAGCATCGTCAGCCACTTGACAAATATTTATAACATTTCAGATCGGTGCAGGAATTTACACCTTCTTGTTTAGTTGCACCTAGGTGAAACTTCGCTTGAGGCGTAATCTTCTTTTTAAAACTCAGCTCCAAACTTAGCTGCAACCCATTGAGGAGATCAGACTAGTGTATTTACTCTCTGTAAATACTGTCTGCTATATGCAATAACTATAAACGCTAGTGTGTGAGTGAGTGTGTGTGAGAATGTGTGTGTGTGCGTGCGTGTGTGTGTGTGTGTGTGTGTGCGTGTGTGTGAGTGAGTGAGTGTGTGTGTGAGAGTGTGTGTGCGTGTGAGTGTGTGTGTGTGTGTGTGTGTGAGTGAGTGTGTGTGTGTGTGTGTGTGTGTGCGCGTGTGTGTGTGTGTGAGTGTGTGTGCATGTGTGTGTGTGTGTGTGTGCGCGTGTGTGTGTGTGAGTGTGTGTGCATGTGTGTGTGTGTGTGTGTGTGTGTGAGAGTGTGTGTGTGTGTGTGCGCGTGTGTGTGCGTATGTTTGTGTGTGCATGTGAGTGTGTGTGTGCGTGTGTGAGCATGTGTGAATGTGTGCGCGTGTGTGTGTGTGTGAAAGTGTGTGTGTGCGTGCGTGCGAGTATGTGTGTGTGTGACAGAGTGTGTGCATGTGTGTGTGTGTGTGTGTGTGTGTGTCTACAGTAAATATATGTATGTTTTTTGTGTTAAATCCTGGAATGTTTTTCTTTTTACATTTGCAGTGAGAACAAAAAGACTTTGCTAATACACAAACCAGTACTGATCACTGTTATTATTTTTCATCTGTAGTAATCTCTACTGATTACTTTACTGATTGCTGTGACCCTGCATTATTTTCAATTTCAAGTATTTTACTCAGTTTTACAGTTTTCCTCACGAACAGTAAGGAGAACGGTTAAAGCCTATCATGACAATATTTTAGAAACCACAGCATGGAGCATAGCATATGTTTCTGATCTAATCGTGCCCGAGCGAAGCTCTGCGGCATTCCCCAGAGTACAGAGACCTTATGATGTCAGATGGAGGCTTGCGAGCTCAAAATAACCGTTCTGGCTTCTTAGGCAGATACATTCATCTGCTAGTGGTTGCTCGTGCAGCTCTAAGGTTTTGCACCAGAAGTTCTACCGGTTTGATCTCGACCCACCATACAGCTTTTCAAAGACGAGAAAGTTTGCGTTCCAGCGAACAAACGCAGTCAAGGCATTTTTTGGCAAACCACTTTAGAACAAGAATCTGCTTAATGTTATATCTGTCTCCTTTTTAGGCTAGACTAAATTAATCACAGGTCTTAGCAAAAGCATCACCACAGGCAAAGACTGCTTGCAAACTATTAAGCAGGCCTGTAGATCTTTTATAGGATTTGAGTGCTCTTTGTTTGCAGAACGGTCGCTTATTTCAGGCAGGACAGCTTGTTAACGAAAGGTCTGTTAATCAACTCACGAGTGATATATATCGAAGATTTTATGTTGTGACAGGTTTAATTTAAGGTTGTTACATGTGCTTTTGTAATAACTCTGAAATGTAGCTCACGCTCGTGAAGATCTTTCAGATACGGAAAACATTTTTATCACCATACATTTTTTTCCACCATATGTGATGCAGACTGGAAAGACAGGCAATGTACTTTGATGCCTCAGTTTTAAGAAATTGAAATCTTTTTTTTTTTTTTTTTTTTTTTTTTTTTACAAAATGACATGGAAATATTTTTATTTAGGCAACCTCCTGACTTCTAAATCTTTGCTAAGTAAATATGATCAATTTTTTCTTGATAGCTCTGTGACATAGGGAAATCGACATAAGCCTAGTCACTTTAGTTTAGAAACAGATACCGGCTGTTAAAATACAAAACAAAGCAAAACAAGAGAAGAGCACTTCAACTCTGTACACATGGCAGTAGACAAGCCTTTAAAATGGCTAATTTGGCCTAATAAAAGACTTTAATAGCCAGAAATGCAGACCACAGAACTGACTGAATTTATTAGCGATTATTTCCTTAGCTATATTAGCATGAGTAGAGATCAGCGGAGGTACGGAGATAAGTCGCATAATCCAAGCGAGAACTCATTCCAGACTTGTCACTCTTTAAAATTAGCTAGAAGTGTTTTTTTTTTTTTTTTTTTTTTTTTTTTGTTGTTTTTTTTCTAAAATAACTTGACCTCTAAATGTACAGTACTGTGCAAAAGTTTTAGGCAGGTGTGAAAAAATGCTGTAAACAAAGAATGCTTTCAGAAATATAAATAATGAGTGTTTATTTCTGTCAATTTACAAAATGCAAAGTGAGCAAACAAAAGAAAAATCTAAATCAAATCAATATTTGGTGTTACTAACTTTTGCCTTCAAACCAGCATGAAGTGATGGCACGACCCCCACAGAGCCCTGATCTCAACATCATCGAGTGTGTCTGGCATTACATGAAGAGACAGAAGGATGTGAGAAAGCCGCCATCCACAGAAGATATGTGGTTAGTTCTCCAAAATGTTTGGAACAACCTACCAGCCAAGTTCCTTCAAAAACTGTGTGCAAGTGTACCTAGAAGAATTGCTGATGTTTTGAAGGCAAAGGGTGGTCACACCAAATATTGATTTGATTTAGGTTTTGTTCATTCACTGAATTTTGTTCATTTATGAAAATAAATGTTTAACACTTCCATTTTTGAAAACATTCTTTGTTTACAGCATTTTTTCACAAAAAGTTTGCACAGTACTGTAGATGTACGCTGGTCTTCTTTTATTGGAACAACAATCATTTTTTAATGTACCGTTCACCATTTTCATGTTTCAGGAGAAATGTCACAATTTGTGGAATTACATAATGGGTTTTTCCATCCAGTGAGAGAAAAAACGTTAGCTAGGTTCCCGATCATCTATTCATGCACGGTTTTGGTGTTGGTGATTCACTTTTCTCAGCACTCAGCAGCCTTTCATTAAGGTGTTGTCACTCTCTCTGTTAGGTTCTATAGTAAAACCAAACGCCAACGTGTGCCTACATGCCGAATGAGTCAGGTTGTCTGTTAGCATGTTGAAATCTCGTGCGCTGTCACGTCAAACTTTCTCAGGCTCTGCATTCAAAGCATGCGTTGACCCTTGTGTGTTGGTTTAACACAGTGTAAAAAGCTATCTCGATGTTAAATCAACATTCGTAGCCTTGAATATACACGATCATGAGTCATCGATGTCGTTTAGCTACCACAGAATTTTTCTGTTAAATCCACGGGTGTTTCTCAACCCTTAACACATACCTCGGCTCATAAGAACCAGCGCTTTATTTAATCTCTTAAGTAATAAGGTAAAAACGTTCTGGAAAAAAATAATCATAAGGCACATTTTTGCTTGTTTTCTTAGAGAGCACAATTTACATAGGACAGTTGAAGCTTCTTAGTCTGTGCTAAGGTGTAATTGAATACTTTTGATGTGACAATATTAGCATGATAAAGAAGGAGCATAGCATGTCCTGTCTCTTTCATGTGTCTGTTTCGTGGCAGTATAACGAAGAGGGACGGTGTTTACGTACACATGATGGAACACTTAAGAGTCTAAGCATCACGGTAAGGCCGATTGCCAACGAGAGCTGGAACATAACGTTCGCGGATACATTTAAGCAAGACTTTTACAGCCTTTCCTTTATCCATCGTGTTTTTCATACACAGCGTGTGAAACCTTGTGCCAACAAAACAGGTTTATAAAAAGCAAACAGTGTATATAATTAACCACACAGAATAACATGATCAGCTTAATAATGCAACAGAAATGTGCACTTGAGTGGAGAGACCGTGCATAGAGGAAATTATTATATATTATTGTATATGGTACATAGCAGAAAGGGGCCAAATAGCTTTTCACCAAATTCTTTTGCCCCTCTTAACATTAGCAAAGATTACAGCTGTAGCTTAGATGCTAATCTATCCACATTAGGCAGCAAGCAGGCAAATAAATCACTGGTATTTAGACAGTGTTTCTCAAAAGGGGGAGCAGAGACCCACTGTAGCGTACGCATAATGCCAAACGGTGTTATGTTGAATGTCCTCAACTGTCCAGTTTCAGTGACCCTGTGCAAACTGTAGCCTGGTGCGAATTTCTGTCCCTGGGTGACAGGAGTGGAACATCATGATGTGTTCTTCTAAAGGGTTACCGTAGGTTTATTGCAAGCTTGAATCACTTCAGACATTCTCTGAAGCCTCTCTCATCAGGAAGGTATTACTGCTTGCAGAACTCATGCTCACTGGATGCGTTTTGCCTTTTGCACCATTCTGTGTAAACTCCAGAGACTGTTTTTTTTTTTTGTGTTTAAATCCCAGAGGATCAACTGTTTCAAACCAAACCAGCCCATGTTTTAACAGCAAACCTGCCATGGTTTGACACGAGTCTGGGCCGGATTCTAAAATCACTAACGATACCTGGGGTATTTCAGAAAGCGAATATCGCTGTAAATTTCTAAGGAAAAATGATTATGCTTGTCAAACATTTTTCATCTCTGTGCCTTTTCCCCATCCAAAACACTTCTTAGCTGTTTTTTTTTTTTTTTCATTTTTAAACACAAATTTAATGGAATATTCTGCATATTTACTTCCCCTGAACTCCCTTTTCACCCCTGCTGAAAGCACTAGAATGTGTCTCTACTCCCAGTGACATTAACAGTTTCAGACACACTGGGACTAATGAAACATTACTCAACACTCTGAGACAAGGCTGGGGCAGGCTGGGACTTTAGAAGTTGTCAGAAGTATGTGCTCCTAAACATATCTCACTCTTTATTTATGGAGCTCTCTAAAGAAGAAGAATTCAGCTGAGTGCAAAGGAAAAGTCATCAGTTTTGCATCAGGAGAAGTTCCAATGGATTCATTAAGAAACTAAATAAATCATTACACCCCAAGCTGTTCTTGTTGGGGCTTTTTTGTTACTATAACTACTTTTTTCTTGTTTTAAAATCTCTGGTGTGAGAATGTCTTTTTTTCTTTCAGCCCAAGGAGGGCAGTCGTATCTGGAAGATGCACATGGTCAAGGGGCAGGACGGCTTGGGCATCCAGATTACCGGTGGCCGCGGCTCCAAACGTTCACCGCACGGCATCATCGTGGCTCACGTGGAGAAAGGTGGAGCCGTACAGAGGTAAATCCACCGCTCTGAGTTTAAGTGGCAATCATGCGCTGTCGTGATAACTACAGCAACACTATTCATCGGTGCTTCATCCATATGCAAAGCACCATGGCTTCTCGAGCGCACTCCCATCAAACTTCAAAGCCACCCGAGGGTCCGTATTTAAGCTAATTTGAAGTTTATAAAGGAGGTTTACTATCGTTGTCGTGACACGTTTTGTGCATGAGGTCGGTCATAGTTTTAAAAATGTATGATGCTCGTAGAATTATTAATATATGGATCTTTTAACTCTGGATGTTGAGTTAAATATCAAATGCAACTGGGTCAGGATTTCTAAAGGCCCGTATACTTTTAAAACCCAAACCTTGCTTTGTCTCCTTTTACCCCACAAATAAAATCTCATAAATATTAGTACAGAATGTAGCCGCGTCAGCTTTGCTTAAACACAGACTGTGTTTAAAGCTGTAACATGTTAAGGAAATTGCTGACCTGCTTCTTTCTGCAAATCAGTAAAGCACACATTGGCAGAGGATTGTGAAAGCACAATAACCAGATGGTAATGAGCCAAGAACTGATGCTAGATTGAGATCACTTGTTTCAAAACATTTGACTAGACCCCGTTAGGTGGTATTATAGGTTACTAGGGAACTGTTTAAGAAGAAAATACTGCTTTGTGGTTTGTGCCTGGGGCTTTTTTCACATGCCAAAAATGTTTAGTATATACGAGGCTTTCTGGTGAGAATATACATGTAGCTCCTTCAGGATCTCAACAGTGAGTGTGGGCTGTTTATACAGGACCGCTACAATTTGGCCTCATTGTTAAAGTGGAGAAATATCTAAGACGTTATTGTGCTCTGTCAACAATAAACGTAAAGCACTTACTGCTGTTTAAGTCTCCTCTAGAAGCAAAATGTCATCTTTGTACTAGTTTATGTGGGAGTTAACATCAGGAGTGTTAGTGCGATGTATTATTCTTGTAGGATTCTTGCTGCAGAGTCTCACAAAATCCTGTCATTCAGCTGTTGCTATCAATCACAGAAATGGATTTTATAAGCCGCCTTATTAAGTTTGAGTGTACATGAATTCATTAAAGAAAAAGAGACCATCTCAGAATATTAATGACTCTGTTTGAATATGTGAATGCTAAAATCGCAATCTTATAAAAGTCACAGCCCCATACGTGTCAATTTCTTGCTAATGTCTGGCAAATTAATTACAAAAATGAGGACAAACCCCATCTTAAACACAGTTTACAGTGGCTTAGTGGTTAGCACGTTCGCCTCACAGCTCCAGGGTTGGGGGTTCGATTACCGCCTCCACCTTGTGTGTGTGGAGTTTGCATGTTCTCCCCGTGCCTCAGGGGTTTCCTCCGGGTACTCCGGTTTCATCCCCCTGTCCAAAGACATGCATGGTAGGTTGATTGGCGTCTCTGGAAAATTGTCCGTAGTGTGTGTGTGTGTGTGTGTGTGTGTGTGTGCCCTGCGATGTGTTGGCACTCCATCCAGGGTGTATCCTGCCTTGATGCCCGATGACGCCTGAGCTAGGCACAGGCTCCCCGTAACCCGAGTTAGTTCGGATATGCGGTAGAAAATGAATGAATGAATGAATGTACAAGTATGGATTAATATGTACATTTTTATGTACTGAGTAAGGATGGGCACGATGCTATTTGAAGCAGTTACTGTTGATTATTTTCCTATAACTGCAACGATATCAGTTTTTAATATATTAAACCAGACATCATATTTTTTTCAGATGTGGTTACATTAAATGTTACACATAGAACAACCACAAGACAAGTTTGTTCTTTTTATCACTCATGTGATTAGAAGCTATAAATCCCTTTTTTCTCTGTCTCTTTTAAATAAAACAACATGCAGTGTGTTATTTTACTGTTACTGGAAAGTAAAAGATTTGGTGTTAAAGTTTTAAATAATGAAAAGTTTCTTTGATGAAAGCTTCATCATATCAATGATCACACGTTTTCTTTGTTAAATTACAGCACGTGATTAACATTAACAGGTAACATTAACACACGGAGTTATTGGCAGAGTTCTGTGGTATTATAGTTAGTTAACTTACAGTAATATGTATTATTTGTGTTTATTAAAGGGATGGGCGACTAAAGGCGGGTGATGAGCTGCTGATGATCAACGGTCAGTCTCTAGTTGCCCTCTCACATCAGGAGGCTGTGGCTGTGCTTCGTGCCACTTCAGGCCTCGTGCAGCTGGTGGTGGCTTCCAGGGTATTTTTAATGAACAAGCTCACACACTGATACTTATTTTATTTAAAATCTCATTTTGGCTGCACTTGTTTTATAGAACTTGTAACTTTGAAACTTTTTTTTATACACACAGTTATTGTCCGAATTTTTTAAATCCCAGCCTGAAGCCTCTGGAAAAATGTGAACCTTAATGTACTTGGCTATAGAGGAAAAAAGTTAAATATAAACCTAGAGAGTCATTCACCTCTAACACTACATGTTTTTCTTTTCTCTTTTTAATGGCTCTGTTTGCCTCAGGATGAGTCTGAAGTGGACTTTCACAAATATCCATCGAGCAGCCTGCCTGATCTTGTGAGCACATGCTCAGCTCAGGACACGCCACCATCCCCAGGGGACGGGAAAGAGAACATGGAGCCGGATGTGGAGGACGTGACGGCCAGCAGCCTCTCACTGCCCACCCAGGGCTCAGTACGTACGCCAGATGCCTATATGCATCACTATCACTGTCTGTCATCTCGTGCAGCCTCCTTTTACTTCCTGTTTGACTGCCCAACCACGCGTTGTTGTGTTTATGCCCTGTTGAAAGCTCACCATTTTTTCCACTGTGCCCCTGAATTCTCTAAAATTCATTACTTGTAACTCATATGTCACAGATTCATTAACTCCCCTCAGCATTCTGTAGCAAGTGACATTTCTGTATAGGCCAGTGCTGTATAAGAAATAATTCATTTTCGTTCAGTACGCAGTAGCACATAACCCTGTGTGCTGTCAAACATCGTTAATATTCAATCGAGCCCCGGCTAAGCATTATTTTAGTCCCGCAATAACACAGCTCATACTGGGCAATCATTGTATAGACCCAATGCAAAGGTCAGCTTAATGGAGTTAAATATTCTGTGACTTTATAGAATGTCAGCATTGCAGTCCACCCCCACGTTATCACCATCACCGATCTCCTTCACCGATCTCCAGAGCTTCTCTCTGGTCATTCCTGCTAGTAAGATAAAAACATTTACATTTCCATTGCTCAGACGAAGGTTGTGGACTGTAACGTTTGAAGTGCAGAACACAGGACACTTTGTTTCACTATCTATTTAAATTTGTACCAATGTAAATGCTTTTCACACTTCTGGGTAAATAGTAATAGTTATAAAGGTGCCCCAAGATTACAATTAAGCTAAAACCCTTTTAGGGTGGAATGTGTTCAAATTCTGAAACATAATACAGTTTGATTAGATTTTGTGCTCATGTAAGTGCTTAGTGAAGATGTTTGAAGACTCAGTGACTCAGCTGTTCAGATGAAGTTTATTCCTGGGTACCAGCACAGATGAGTCTTGATGCATGCTTTCCTTGTGTCTTGAAGAGTCAAGTCTACTCATGCTTGTGGCTCTGTGTAGTACAGAGCAGGGTTTGATGAGTGTCTGAAGGTGGATCGGGCTGGTCCGGATTATTTTTACCAGACTTTTCAGAATATATAAAAGAGGACACAATATACAGTAGAGTCGTGTCACTTTCAGTTCATGACTACCTTAGGAAGTGCATTTTTTTCCTTTTATTGCTTTGCATGTAACCTCTGTTAGCACAAGAATAACATGAAAAGCTACAATAACTTTAGTAACTACCGTTCCTTTGTAATGAAAGAATTTATATCGCTTTCCGTTTATCACTCTACAAATCCCTAGGACATTGTCAAAGACATAGTCTTCACTTATAATCTTCGCATGATAATCCTATTCATTGAGATAAAAATAAACACAAGCCACACAAACATGTCCCAGCCTTTCCAGCCATCATTGTCCTTGTACCCGTTGTAAGGAAAGCCTGAGCGTTTGCCATCATGTGAGCTGCTAGTGGTTGGGTGTGTGTTTTTCAGCAAACTGTCACTTGTCAGGTTATTTATAACTGTCAGGTGTAGTGCTGTTTTAAAGGGAAATAGGGAGGGGAGGAAAGCAGAGGAGAGCAACAAAAAAAGGTGCACTGGGAGAAGCGCACAGCTGTGACTGTCAAATTAAGCCTTGTGAGGCGTGGAAGTGCGCAGTTTTGTGGAAGCCCATGGGTTTCATATTTGATGGAATTAGCACAAACTCCATGATTTCCCTAATCAAATCATAAGGACACATTTGAGGCAATTTTAGAGTAAAAAAAACAAGAATTCATCACATTTACTTGTTTGTTTGCATATTTAATGCTTTTTATCAGTCTTGTTTTTTATGCAGTGGCTTAAGTCTGGAAAAGTTGGATGTTGGTAAGCTAACTGTGTCAGGGTGTCATTTTGTAGCATATCGATTGGATATGATATAATGCTAGGAGTCACGGTGAATAAGAGTGGCCATTGTGCAATAAATGGTGGCAGGCTAGCTTTGTGGGTGATAAACACTAGGTGCTTGTTTCAGCATTGTGTATTCAAAGGAATAAAAATGGAAGAAAAGAGGTTTTATATTCATGTAGCTCTCCAATGAGGCCTGGAAAATGTATCTGTCCTTGCTATTCGAAAGGTTACCTGAAAGATATTCTATTTTGCATTGACGTCAGTGCTGGAGAAGTGGTAGCTCAGTGCTTTAGCTGTTGGACTACTGTTTGAAAGGTAGTCAGTTCAAATCCCACTGACCCCCGAGTATAGCTGTGAACCCTTACCTGCACAGTTGGATAAGTGAGATAAATATAGGTTGCTCTGGATAAGGGCATATGCAAACTCCTGTAAATGTAATTTCTTAGTTTGGAAGAAAGAATATTCTTTCTAATTGCATTGTACCTAGAAAAACATAGTGCTGTTAATTCTGAATCTAAGGTGGTTACTAATGGCAGCATACTTTACATGACCCCTAAGCCACCTCAGGTTCCTTTCTCAGAAGTGTTAATAATTGCTGTTGCCAAGGTTGTTTACGTTTACGTTCACGCTTAGGCTAATAATTCCATCACAATCGACAGTCCGCATTAATTTTACGTCAAGCCATTAACTAGAGTTTTAAATTTTAATTTAGCTGATGAAACAAATTGTCAAATTTAAGTTAAAATACAGATGAACAGTTCCTTGAATTGCACAAATTCATTAGAGTGAGGGACATTTCTGTATTGTGAAGATCATAGTTGTTGTACCGGTGTACATGTGAACCGTCAGATGAAACAAGGCTCGGCATCAGGAGCGTGCTACATTCCTAAGGCGCTCCACAAACATTTACAAAGTCAACAAAACGCTAAAAATCCTTTTCTTTGTTTTCTCAGGAAGTCGCTCAAGAAAAGAAACGTTCTCTCTTTTGTAACCTCACAGAATCCATTAAGCACCGAGGTAAAGGCTCAGTTTTGGCTTTGAGTTCATTGCTGTCATCAATTCTCTGTGTTCCCATTCAGTTCACAGATCTGGATAAGCTGGAGGAACATGGCCGTTTAGAGGGACCCAAAGGATGTCGTAGTCCAACCCCTATGAAATTCCGCAGCAGATCCCAAGGTCAGAAATAAGTAGCATTGTCCACAATTTCTGGGGAATGAGGCTGAAGGGATAGAAGTTTTCAGTGTGTATATATATATATATATATATATATGTATATCATTGATTATCATAGAGCATAACATCGAATTTGTTATAATCAGGTGGTGGCAGCCGTCTGGAATCTGTCGGAGAGGATGACGAGTTGATGGTTGAAAACGGCGAAGCAGGAAGTAACGTGACGGAGAAATCATCACATGGTAGGCGCAAACATTCCCTTCCACATCAGCTGGACACCGTGGGAATCCGACAGGTCAGTTCATCCTCAGGTTTCCATTTAAAACTTGGTTACTTACAATTTAAACTTACTTGAAGTGTTTGCCTAGTTACTTCAAATAAGTTACTTCATGTCCCCTTGTATGTCTTGCACCCAGGTACCCAATTAACAGTAAACGAATTTAATTTATGAACATAATTCAGTTGAAATGATAGACTCATCACTTACAGTAAATGTGTACAGTACACTAATACTGCATGTGTATTGGAATTGTAATGCCATTTGTTACTGAAATTTCCACCAAAAGAACACATTCAAACTGACATTATACAAGTTTTTGAGTTATTGCTGGTTTGGATTCAATTCAATTCCAGTCTAACGGGCTAATAACTATAAGAACTCAATAATACGTATAATAGCTTCCATATTGGTGGGTTGTTTTCCAAATAAAAGAAAATAAAAATGTGGGACATTTTGGCTACGCTTCACAGATCCCTCATTGAGAACCAATGCTCTAATTAAAGAATAAAATCCCCTTGGATGGATATTTTAATTGCTTCAATTGTCAAGAGTTAACTGAGTGAAAAAATAGGGGAAATTAGAATTTTTGTTTGACTTTTTGCCGATTCCAGCATCAATTTCATCAGCTTGTGTTGGCAACCGATTCGATTATTATGTTACAGGCGTACAATTACACTTTTTGAAAACAGGGAACTGGAACATTTCTAAAGGCGTTTTACTTGGAGCATTTTTAAATGTGAAATCCCTCCGATGCTTTAACATGAACTCATACACCCTAAGAGTGTAGGCTGTACATACTGTAATACTGAGCAGATTTAGGATTACTATGGAAATAATCGTAGGATAAAATCCTTAAGCAGAAAAAAACTGTACTGTACAAAATGTACTGTATTACGGTGTGAGATTTAATACTTTTTTGTCACCAAACCGCCACTATATATTTTACGTCACCTTCATGGCATTGAATTTCATCCAATATGCCTCAGAATTGGCTCTCGATTACAGGTCTATGGTCTAAAAGGCTCCAAATTTGTATCACTGAAACAAATCAACAGGATAATATTGTCACTCGCTTGCTTTGTGTATGAAGCATGTTAAGTAATTCTTATGCTTTATTCATGCTTTTCTTTCTCATCTTACCCAGGAATATCAAATCGTGAAGAAATCAGCACGGTCTCTAAGTACTGTTCAAGTGGAGTCTCCATGGCGACTGGCTCAACCATCTATTATCTCCAACATTGTCCTGATGAAAGGACAGGGCAAGGTGAGTGGCCACTCTGGACACTCTTCTATCTCAGAAGACACATTAGATACATCTCTGTCCTACAAAAGCCAGTCATAAATAATACAAAAAAGTCATTTATTAAATATAGTTGATAAATAAATATTATGCTTTAGATGTTGGGGTCCTTTTGAGATTTATTGATTGAATCATTTTTATTCAGTTCCTCAGATGTATTCACCTCCTGCGTATTAACCCATATTTGGTTACACATATCCATTCATAACATAACTAGCTTTATTTATATACAGTAAATGAAGTTTTGCAGTAATAAATACCAAATTGTTGCACAACTCGAGTATTAATGTACAGCAAACTTTTCATCTAGGGTCTGGGTTTCAGTATCGTTGGTGGCCAGGATTCTGCACGAGGTAGGATGGGGATATTTGTCAAGACCATTTTCCCCAACGGAGCAGCTGCAGCAGATGGGAGACTCAAGGAGGGTATGTGCTATAAGGGATACTGCAATGATCCACTATAACGAGAACGATTTAATGCTACTAATGCAACTAACGATGCATGGCTTAAATACAACCCAGCAAAGAATTTCATCAGAACAAGTCGAATCCTTGACTCTACAGGGTGTTCAGAAAGACAGGAACCAATGCAGCTTCAGTAGCAAATCCTCTGTTGGTTATTCAATCATATATTTATATCAATAATTGAGTTGAAAGCAGCTTATCAGACAACAGATTTTTTTTTTATCTATTTTTTTTTACTGTGGCAAGAGTCTTATCCACAAAGGGCTGGTGTGTCTGCACATTTTCATTACAGCCATATAGGAAGTACACTATATAGTAGATTGAAGACCAAGATGAACTGATTACACAACTGAGTATACTACCTGGCAGGAATAAAAAACCTGCAGGCAAACCTGCTCTGTGTGGATGATTGAAGACCTTGGTTGAAGGTCTATGGTCATCTCAGCTTGTTTAAGCTTTAAAAATAACTGCGCTCTCATTCAATGTTATCCTACAGTGTGCTTGCAAATAATTTTTGGTATTATTTTGGAAATGAATTATTGTCACATTACATTTGAATGAATTCTCTGTAACTCTCACAAGAACTCTTATATACCGATCAGTATATAAAATTAAAGACGTACCGTATCAATATACAGCATAAACAATTTAAAACAATTTCATAGCTGAACGTTTTTCATGACATATCCTTTAATCTGTATGAAATTATTTTTATTTAGCTGACACATTTTCTGTTAGTATAGTCATTTCGATCTTTTAATTCCCACTTATTCAGGGGACGAAATCCTAGAAGTGAATGGAGACTCTCTTCAAGGCCTCACACATCAGCAGGCCATTCAGACTTTCAAGGTAAAATCTTTAGTCAATCTTTCTGACAGCTGCAGTCATGTAGAAAGCTGTCAAGGGAATCCTGGAAAGTTAATCCTACTTCTTTAGCTCACTTTTGGTTGAGCTTACTTCCTGGGCTAAAATCTTTAGTATTGTGCTCATATATATATATATATATATATATATATGACAATGGCTGTGTTTATGATACTTTTTTAAAGATTCTCACTAACAACACTTGAGACTTTTGTACTGAAAATATTTTTGCAGTGAAATGACATGCAGAAATATAAACATAGCAGTTTATGACAGAGATGTTTCCTTTTGGCATTTCTTTTCTTTAAAAAAAAAACAAAAAAACAGCAATTAAAGAAAGGGGTTGTAACACTAACTGTGCGAACTCGTCTGAGGAGCCCGAGCTTGACCCCATGCCCAACGCCCACCCTGCTCAGCAGATCCAGCTCACCCAATTCCAACACCAGCAGCAGCACCCCTATACCATCAGGCTTTGATGAAGGAGAGTACCGTAAGGGACCAGGCCCAAAAGACCGCATCGTCATGGAGGTTACGCTTAACAAAGGTAGCTAAAAAAGTTTTTTTTAAGGCATGTTAAGATGTTATTACGAGTTTAGTATTATTACAGACATAATATATTGGTGAATTTTGGTTAATACGTTTTAGTGACCACCTTTAGGTGCTGTGTGATTTTATTTTTACTGGGACAATTGCCCATTTACATGCTAACCTAATTCAGCTAATCAAGATTTAGCACAGAATAGGATAACACAGTCCGTCAACAAACCAGTGATAGTTCAGGGCTGCAGACAGAACTATAGGAGTATCAGATATAATCAAGTGCTATTTGTTTCCATGGGAAGTACAGCATGAACCAGGTTATTATTATTATAGTAGTAGTAATAGTACTGTAATAGATTCACTTCAAAGCACTAAGATTAAAAAAAGTCCAAAATGAAGCTTTGAAATTAAAATTGTTGTGGAAAAAAAAAGTAAAATATTAATTTTGTAAATTGCCAGATTGTTGATCACTAGGGAATAATCAATGTTTTATTTTTTTTGTTCTTTTATCATACCGAAATTTTATCACTTTTCTACTGACACCCATTTTAGTTTTACATGAAAAAAGAGTCAAGTAAAAGAATCACAACAATAAAAATAATAACAATAATGTAAAGGAAGTAAAAAGAAAAAGAAGAAAACAAACCACCCCCCATTCGCCCACCCCGGGTCCTTGCCCTTTTTTAATTATCGAATACAAGTCACTTTAAAGAAAAGAAAAACCTAATCCGGCAAAACCCGAAGGCCTATGAAATATGAAATAAATGGTTGCCATTTATGAAAAGACCTGGAGGTCTTACCTCTTTAATCCTGTATTTAATTTTCTCAAGCTTTCTCAAGCTGTATCCTTTAGCCATTGTGAGTGAGATGGTGACCAAGACACTTATGTCTGTGTCTACATTAATGTCCAAGACTCAAGCTTGCACAGTTAGACCAGGGATCCCTTTCTGTCCTGGAGTGTATTTCTTCAAATGTTTTGACTGTTCTTTATAAACTTCATTCTGTTTTTGGAATATTATTTTAAATAAGGAATGTTTCCTAAAACACTTAACTTTGTATATAAAGCCGTTCATCAGTTAATGAGTAATCTGTTCTATTCATTATTCACCGAGTACTTCTTTATGTCGGTCTTGTGCAGTTCTACCTCAAAAATGCAGAGGAAAGTGAATTTGGTCTGAACGTTTGGTCTGGTTCAAGATTTATTCTGAACGTTTCTGGTCACAATGAAACTTATGGCTTCACTTCATGTTCATTCAGAATTTGAATTGATTAGCACTCAAAGAAATAGTTTTCTATCGAGGACATTTATTTTACACCTGCTTTTATTGGAACAGACATCATTTTGTGTGAATACATGGGTGGTTAAATTAAATTAAGGCTCATCTGTGATCCTGAACAGTTTGTCCTGCCAAAGTTTGCACTTTTATTCAGCATGCAAGCTGAATAGAGAATGTGTTAAAATTACTATGGGCTTCATGAATATGAGGTTAAAGTGCAGATTTTTAGCTTTCATTACAGAGTATTTAAACCTATGTTGGATGAGCCATTTTGATTCTAATCATCACGGTGAAATAGTCTAGATTAAATATTATATATACAGTATATATAAAAGTGTGGATTTGATACGAACGCCTTTTGAGAGTTCCTATACAGACAGGTCTCATGCTATTTAAATTTGAAAGAATGTTTTGTACGTTTTGTTTCGCATATAAGAGAAGCCTTTATAATATCGGCGGTACAATATTGCTTGAAAAAAAAAACTGGGTGCGTAAAGAGTCTGTGCTTATATAATGATCGAAATTTACATATCAAGGCAGTTTATTCAGGAGAAAGTTTCATCATAATTACCAATTATTCCAAGATTGCAATTTTATGAAATGGTTATCGCTAAACTTTTTACAATGAATTACACTTGCTTACAGTTTAATGAGTTTGTTTACACGGGTTGTTGCAACACACTACAATGTGTGTGTGTGTGTGTGTGTGTGTGTGTGTGTGTGTGTGTGTGTGTGTGTGTGTGTGTGTGTGTGTGTGTGTGTGTGTTTCAGAGGCTGGTGTGGGGCTGGGGATTGGTGCCTGCTGTTTAACGCTGGAGAACAGCACTCCTGGGATCTACATTCACAGCCTGGCTCCAGGATCTGTGGCCAAGATGGACGGCAGACTTAGGTGTTGCAAAACAAATCTACTAATTAGTTGCTGTTCATCCTGGTAGTTAATGTAACTGCTAAAGTTGTTATTATACTGGGACACAACTAGTGCTAGAAGTCAGTGAGTTAAGTCACTGAGATTAAATATTGCAGTCAGCATATTAGACTGATGTGTAAATATATATATATATATTATATGATAGAATGTATAGGATATGTTCTGACATGCCTGATAGAACTTTTCCATTACACCGTATGGTATTTATTTCCGGCACAGAGCAGTCTATTTAGAGTTTCCTATTAGCCTCATCCGTTTAAATGTTTTAAAGAAGTGAATGGTGTTTATCATGCTGCAGATACAGCATATGTTTCAGTTAAGCTCAGTTTACTTAATTAAGGAAGGGAGAGGCAGGAACTGGAGCCACAAGGGAACAGAAGCTAGTCATGTAAATCTTTTATTTTTTTTTTTATTGTGCTTTGTTTAGTGTGTATTATAATGTGTTGTCTTGTTCTGAATGTCGTATCACAGTGTGAAAGCTCTCCAATGATGAAACAGAGTATTAAAGACAGTCACTTTTGCTATGTTTATTGCGATTATCAGACTTTATTTATTGGTGTCAAAATGTTTGAACAACATCAACAGGTTTTTTTTTGTTTGTTTGTTTGTTTTTTGAGGTTTTTTTATCGAGTAATCTCTATAACCGTGCATTTTTCTGTTTAGCCGAGGCGACCAGGTGTTGGAGGTAGACTCTGTAAGCCTACGGCATGCCGCATTAAGTGAAGCCTATGCTATCCTGAGCGAGTGTGGACCTGGCCCAGTAAGCCTGATCATCAGCCGTCATCCAAACCCCAAGGTTGTTTACACATACACGCATCAGACACGTTCTAAATTACCTCAAATCTCTTTAATAACTAAATCAACAAGACGGTTGATTTTCTTACGCGATTAAAAAGCATTTTACGTACCTCCTCCTCCCATCTCCGTCAGCATCTTTTCACCCTTCTGCCATTTACACAGAAGCGAACAGGCTGTGTTCACCTGCTAACGTTTTAACCATCCCGTTGCATGAAAAACTGAAGCCTGCCAGAAAAGTAAACAACATTCCTTTGGGCTGGGTTCAGGCAGCTCAGGTTTTCCTTCCACTAATGAATGAAGATGTTGAGGAACAGCCCATGGTGGAGTTCACCACAATGGGTTTGTGGTTGGAATATGCTGACTGTTTGGTCTCCCTAAAAATGATTGCTGAAACTAATGGAGCATGAGGTTAGCAGCGTGAAGCTGGCCTTAACACTTACCATGTGACAAGGGAAGGAAATGGGTTCAAGTACACTGACCTTTAATGTCTTCAAACCATAAGCCTACATGTATGTGTGTGTAAGCATTAGCATTTAAAAAACAACATTATTTTGGACACTAAGTAACTCATGATGTAGTAACCAAAGCAAAAGTTATGTACCAAGGTTCAGTTAGCTCTAGATGAATGTCTAGTTTTAAACCAAACAAATTCAAGTAAATTTGTAATGCAGTAGCTCCTTGTATGTTGTTTGTATTTTTGTTATTCAGCCAGTGTTCGTGGGTCTGGTGACCCGCTGCATTTTTTGGGTTTTTAATTCAACACAATACTCTACAGATGTTTACTTCATCCCAATTACAAGCAATATAAACAGCATATATGGGTAATATTTGCCCTTTACCTTTATTACATCGTATTTTTTAATTAAAGTGCTACTCTTTTTTTTTTTTTAAATAAAATGTAATAAAAAAAAAGAAAATCAAATTTAATCAAGCTATGAGTGGAAAAAATTTACAAGGAAGCAAAGTTTTTCTAAACTACTGATGTTTATGAATATGGGCCCCATAGACCCAAACAACAGACAAGGGTTAAGATGCTTAATAACTGATATGTGAACTACATTAAAGCAAGTACGTAAGTTTGTAGTGGCTGGGATAAGTGATAAACTAGTCTAGACATGAACCTGAGTCTGGCATTTTATTCATTCACATAAACCACACATAATCACTTCCTGTTTACTTTGAGCCCAGGCTAAAATCTAAAGTTTTCTAGGAACATGTTCCCTCGCAAATTTCCTAATGAAGACCGAGCAGAAAAATAATACTTCAATAGACTTTTGATTATATATAAAACACTGTATAGCTGTATAGTGAATAGTTCAGTGTGGTTATGGTTATTATCAGTCTGAGGCTTATAATATATTAAAATGAAACGAACGCTCAAATAAATCAGTTCAGGTACAGAAGCACAAACATTTATACCATGTAAAATTTCAACATCAAACAGTTATTTAATAATGTCTGTAGTACATAAACGTTCCCTTTGAATACAGCCATATAAAAAAAAATCCGAATCATTTCCTTCCTGAAGATTTTGGCAGGCTAAAATAACATGGGCCTTGCTAGCTTGAGAATATTCCAATGTGCAGGAGTTAGAAGGAGAAGCAACTCTTCTCATCCACAGTACAGTGCTACCACACTAATATCTTATAAACATCTTTTAAGGTGTAGTATCAATGGGTAGGATGGACAAAGAGGTCCAGGGATATTTGTTTTTGGATTACTGTCTGTGCAGTTTTACTTTTCCTATGTGTTCCCCATGTTTTTCCCACCACCCTAAAACATCCAGGTAGTTGGATTGGCAAACTAAATTGCATGAAGGTTTAGTGTTCAGAGTTCAGGGAATTGTCTCCAGGTTCAGATCCACTTTTACCGTATGCAAGATATAGGGGTTATTAAAGATAGAGGATTCATTTAAGATTATTTTATGTCTTCTGCTCTGGTGTTGACGTGACGTGATGTTCTCTGCATTTAACCCATCCCATTCTCACACACAGCAGTGAACACACACAGCATTGAACGAACACACACACACACACACACACACACACACACACACACACACACACTCACACACACACACCGTGAACACACACCCGGAGTAGTGGGCAGCCATTTATATTTCGGCGGCCGGGGAGCAGGTGGTGGTGGTGGTGGGGGGGGTGGGGGGTGTCAGACGCCTTGCTCAATAGCACCTCAGTCGTTGTATTGCCGGCCCGAGACTTGAACCCACAACCTTAGGGTTAGGAGTCAATCTCTCTAACCATTAGGCCATGACTTCCTCAAAGTGTTTTAGTACAAATGGAAAATAATTCGATTTCTATGCATTATTTAAAAAGAAATAAATAAATAATAGTAATAACAATAACAATAATAATACTTATTATTATTATTATTATTATTATTATTATTATTATTATTGTTGTTGTTGTTGTTGTTGTTGTTGTTGTTATTATTATTATTATTGTTAATAATAATAATCTTAATAATAACAATCATACTAATAATACTAATTATTGTTATTATTTTTAATATGATTGTTATTATTATTATTATTATTATTATTGTTGTTGTTGTTGTTATTAATAATAACAACAACAACAACAACAATAATAATAATAATAATAATAATAATAATAATAATAATAATAATAATAATAATAATAATAATAATAATACTTTTCAGTATTTTTTGAAGTGCCTGAAACATTTTAGGATATTTATTTATTTTTTCTTTACTCCTTCCAAGGCTGTCTATATTAGATAAGATATCATTACATCATTCATAGCAACATTGATTTTCTAATTGCTGTATTGTTTGGAGTCTTTGTAGTGCCACCTGGTGGCAACAACCTCTCAAAAATATTTGCGAGGAAAGGCCTCAGATTACGAAAAAAGTGTTAAGGTGTGGTGTAACTCAACATTAGAGGTCATAGTGAAGATGAAACAACTTTAACATCTATTATGTACATTCACATACAGATACAATAGATCTTTTATCACGTTTAAAATAACCTCAACTGTGTGCATCTCAGATGTCGGAGCAGGAGATGGATGAGGTGATCGCTCGCTCTACTCACAGAGATAGCATGAGCAGCCACTCTTCCTACAGTCTGGGTGAGTTTCTTCTCCATGAATTTTAAAGTCATCTCATTCTAAAAAAATTTTTTCTTCCAACACAAGCTGACAATTTGATTGTTCCAGTAACTCGCTTAAAAACCAGTGCTTCTTGCCTGGGCTTTTTAAAACTTAAGCATCCGATTTTTCCACTGAATTCTTGGAAGAGTCTTTATCTTGCTCAGTGGCTCAGTGGTCTCACTATTCACATTTGCCTCACATCAATCTTAAGTGCTAGTTTAAGTATTTCAGTAAGAGGTAGGTCTCCACGCCACGGTTGTTTGAAGACATCATTTAAAGACATTGATGGAGACTTCATAGCACTCTTGTACGTCGCTCTGGATAAGGGTATCTACCAAATGCCGTAAATGCTTTTTCTTTGCAGGACAATTATCTAAAAGTCCATCCCCCATGATGAAGGCTAGGCAAGGTGATGGCAGCCAGACCCTCAGCTGGACTATGAAAAGGTTTTTAGAGCCGGCCAGCCGGGTAAATATGCAACTCTTTAAATTGTCTCACTTGATTGACTGATTTGATGAAGTGTGTATATATATATATATATATATATATATATATATATATATATATATATATATATATATATATATATATATATAATGTTTCTGAGGTTTATCATAAAGTTTTAACATTTATTCTGTTTTCATCCCTTTTCCCTACAGCAAGCTTCTCTGAGCTCTGAAGCCGAGCTCTCTCAGTACTTCTCCCACGATGTCCCTAGCCAATCTTCCCTTTCAGCGATGGGCTCTAGTGAAGATGGTGTGCTTCACAACAACAGGAGCTGCAGTACCTCACTGGAAGAGTCAACAGCACCTCATTTACATGGTATAGACCGAGACATTTTTTTCACTGTCTAGTAAATCCAGCCAGCTGGAATGATATGTTATTTCCTCGAAGATGATGAAATGGTGAAACGTTTTCACCACAACCCTTTAATTTGAACTAAATGCCAATTCCTAAAACTTGGATGACTGAAAATTGTCATGATGTTATGTTTAAAAATTAAATTATCCTCAATAGTAAGCCCGCTAAATCCTTTTTGTGTCTTCTTTTGTTTGCAGCTTATAAAGAGGGTAGCACTTGCACTAGCTCTTCAGGCCCTGCTAATCGATCCACAGAGCGGCAGGCTAGCGTGACCAGTAGCCCCAGCTTAGTTCGTAGCCCACTCTTACGTCAACGCTGTGTTATTTGCTATGAAGATGAGGCCAGCGATGAAGACGAAGATGTAGGACCCTTTCGTCACGTAAAATGTGGCACCTCTGATACCCCTCGTCACCAGGAGGATGACTCGGGCATTGTCGTGGCAACATCATCAGTGGAAGTGGACGAGGAAAGCCAAGACAGCAGTGAAGGCAACCGGCTCGAAGCAGTTACACCATTTTACAGCAGCTCACTGGAGTCAGTGGAAGGGAGTGGAAACACTGCTGAACTGCCTTTTATGCCCGTTTGCAGCTCTGAGCATGGCACAAGGAAAGATGCCAAGCGCTCACCCAAGCTGGAGCACAAAGCTGTAACACGTGTTAAGAGCATGATGAGCATTGAATGCTCTAACCTACCACAGAAACCCAAGACTGAGGAGATTACTGTAGCCCACAACCAAGTCACACAGAGAGGGAGAACCCAGCACCACTGCAGGAGAGGTGAACCCAGTGAGCTAGCAGGCATCTGCACGATTGAGACTGTGGTTCTGAAGCGCAGTGAATCTGAATCCTTTGGACTTGACTTGGAGATCAAATCATCTCCTCTGAAGGTTCTGATTACTGGACTGAGGCCTGGAGGTGCTGCTGAGAGGGTAAAGTGCTGGTGGAGGAATTTCTATTATACTTAGTGACATTTATTATAAAGATGTAGCTATGCACCATTTTAAAGATGTTTTTGGCTCCAATGTGGCTTTGTAAATTAATATTGATCATTAAGCTTGATATTTTAATGAACAAAACACAAATAACTATTACTTAATCTTGTTATTTACAAGAATTATTTATTATTATGTAATATTTGTTTTTGAGCAGACACTCTTGAGACTTCACTGTGGATAGCTTCAAAGTAAAAAGCAGAATAGCCAAAAAACAAAACAAAACAAAAAAAAAACTGCATTTAAAAACACATATAGACATGAAATAATTACAGTATATGCTTTTGAAAAAAGTACAGTCTGTTCCACTCTTGCTTTTTTCTGTCTTTTAGGAAGCCAGAGGGAGAATGAATGTGGGAGACGAAATAGTTGCCATTGGTGACACTCCAGTGTGCACCTCATCCTATCAAGACATTTGTGATCTGATGCACAACCTGCCAGTCACACTGACCTTAGAGATTCAAAAGCCAGTCTCAGGTGAGTTGGGTTCGAAGGGTTCTTCAAAATAATATTAAATCGTGTTATTTTTGTACTACAACATGGCAACAATAAAACTTGCCATTTTAACACATAGCTTTGCTTTTAAAGTACATTATAGAGAAATCATAAGAGATCCATTATTAGTCACATACTGTAGTATTACCTTGAGCGGGTGCCAATTTCTGTCGTTTTTAGTTCTTGCTGTAGCTGGTTGTTTTATTTGCCCTTTTAGTAGACTGTAGTGCTCCAAGAGACTTAATCTTTCCAAACTGGAAAGACATTTTCATTATGTTTCTACAAATTCAATAATTGACCATATAACCACTGAGTCCAAGTCATGAGAGACACTAAATACTTACAATCTGAGTCACAGAGCTGTAATAAAGAGAACAGTCTGTCTTTCTCCATGCTGCCTTAAAGACGTTGGAGCACAACAGATTTTCCCTTGCTGGCAGTGCCCTTCTCCTCCACCTCCCATGGAGCTGCAATCAACTGGCTCTGTAACAGTGGTGACTATGAATTAATTCACTGTCATAGTGACCATAGAGTTTAGTGCCAGTGCTTAAATAGAATAGCGTAGCGTTGGTGTAGATTGTAGGTTGTCTGTTATTGTTTTCATGAATTATTTCTAGAGCAGAGATTCCCAATTTATAAAGCAAGACCAACTGTGACCAACCACAAACAGAAATATGGCCAATAAATAGGTTGGAAATATCCTGACCTGGAAAATTGGAAATTTAACTAGAAATACAGTTTGAACAATATTGAATGAAAACAGGCCTAAACTATCTACACAACACACAAGCTATAAACACAGTTTATAACTTTGGGCAAGGAAATGAAAGGGAAAAATTTTATATTTAATATTTTTTTTTTAAATATGAACTATAAAATACTTCCGCTTTCTGCCATACAAATTCCGTACTCTGGGGGATCTTTATTTTAAGTATATAGTATTTTGGAGCATATAAATGGATATTAATAATAATGATTATTATTATTATTATTGTAATAATTATGTGTAAATGTTTTGGTTCTGATAATTACTGAGATAATACTAGACATCTGGTTTATCTGTATATTTCGTTATGCATTTTTATTGTTTCTGAAAATCCAGAGATGGGGACTCGAGTCATATGACAAGTCAGACTTAAGTCGCAAATTTGAGACTTGAGACTTGCTTGACAAATATTAAAAAAAGACTCGACTTGACTTTGACTTGACATTCATGACTTGAGACTTGACTCGGACTTGAGTTAAACTATTCAGAGATGGGGGCTCGACTTGACTCGAGTCAGTCTTAAGTCGCAAATTTGAGACTTGAGACTTGCTTGACAAATATTAATGACTTGCCCATGTGTGACTTGCACATGTGTGACTTACTCCCATCTCTGTGAAAATCACATGGTCATTCAAATACCTCTGATCAAAATAACTAACAAAATAACATATTGCATATCATTGTACTTACCAAAGTGCATTACATACATTATGTATTCATTCATTTGTTGAAATTTTCACTCACTGGTATTACAGTGCATATAATTATTGTCATTATTTTTAGGTCTCATTCAGTAGATGCTTGTTCACAAAGTTCTAATACAATGCATTAAATGTATATAACCCGAATTCATATAAATTTAAATTTTAATCCTAACCATCGAAAGTTGCCTTTCAGATAAGCCCTTGTAGATAAATTAGCCTACTAGGTATTTAGCAGTCATAGCAAATTCTATCACACAAGCCATATTTATTGCATTGGATTTGGCTTAACCTAAGATTGTATTACAGCTAATTGTACAGTGGGAAGGGATTTAACAAATGTACATGAAATCCCTAGCTCATTTTTCAGTTTCTCTCTGTATAGATATAGTTTAAAAAAAAATAAAAATAGCGAGTTTCCTTTGTGAGTCCAGAGCAGTGGTTCTGTGTATAAATATCATCTGCAATTCAAAGCAACGAAACAGAGGGAATTTTATGGTAATGCGAACTGTCTGAAGTAAGCTATTTTTGATATCATTTACAATACAGCAAAAACTACATTCATTACAATCTTGCCATGTTTCACTGAGTGTTTGCTTGGATATTTTCAGATCAGCTAGTTTGTTACTTGTGTAATGGTTTTCATTATTTAATGCACAGAATTCTGCACAGGACTAGATCTAAGACCGGAGATTAATAATAAAGTATATTATTCTACATTATTAACTACAGCTATTTGTAGAGGTATTGAGAATAGAAGAAGAAGAAGAAGAAGAAGAAGAAGAAGTTTTATTTATATAGCGCCTTTCCATAGCTCAAGGTCGCTTTACATTTCACAAATACAGTACATTCAGACACTTACATATACACAACACATAATACATATAATTGCATTATCCGAAATGCTTGTTAAATAGATATGTTTTTATATGTTGTTGAATAAGGAATATATGGACAGGCTGATGGCTTCTGTTAATATGTTTTGACAATTTTTTTCTCAATTATGAGAGATGAATGATCTGGTTAAAAATATATAAAAAAGATATGTTGTTTTTATATATAAAAGATATAACTTTTTATCCATATCTTTGTCATTTTCTTCAAATGAACATAATAGTAACTATATTTGTAAAGTTCGTCGCAACAAACTGTGATGTCTTTGACGAGGCAAGTATTTGCAAAGGCCGGTGCTTTTTGGAGGCGGGGTGAGTGTTAATTTTGGAGGCAAGTGGACATAAAACTTGTGAAATCTAGGGTGCCATAATACAGACGAGCATGTGACGTCATCCAAAAACCTGTGACGCAATTCCTCTCATTGTGCTGAGTGTTTTGATATGTCACATGCCCATGTTGTAAAAAGTTTTTCGATTTTGCATATTTTGGGGCGGGGCTGCGGCACAACCAAAAGGCCAGTCGGTACATCAATTTAAAACTTTGTTCAGAGTATCACCCTTAAGGAGCTGGTTGAGTTTGGTGTAGATAGTTTGAAAGCTTGCCGAGTTACAAACCTCCAAATTTTATAATGGGAGTCTATGGGGAAAAAGGCCATTTTGAGGCCCGGTACCGGATGTACTGGTGCTCGGATCGCTTAGAAAAGTAAGAGCATCAATCTTCAGACCGGGTCTATAACATATCCGAATTTGGTGCATGTGGCTCTAAAGCCCTAGGAGGAGTTAGTATTTATAATTTTTTGTCTAAGCTTAAATAGGAAAACAGAATGTTGGCTTCTACAAAGCCAACATAATAACTGCACCTAACCTAATACTTTAGTACTATACCTTTTCGCAGCTGTAGACCGACTTTCTACTTTAATGATGGCTTCTGGCACCGAGCAGTCTACTACGTTAGAGATGTCTAGAGCTCCACCTGAGGAGAAAATAAGCATGGACAAATCCGCTGTTGAAAACGAAGAACTTTCTCCTACAGAACCGGATTTTACGGAGACAGGAGCAATCCACACCGAAGAGGTGCCTGTCACTTATATTGACGACATCACGAATGAGTCGAACATAATTGAATCCGATACAAAGTCAGGATCAACAACTCTTTCTGATACTACTGACATGCCTCCATGTGCAGAAAGAAGCAGCATTAACTCCGAGAACAACAAGAGTGTGACTAACCCACCATCACAACCGAATCGTTTGGATTTTTCTGTCTTGGATTCAGGGAACAAAGGTAGCCTTTTGCCAGTGGGGAAGACATTTCTGAACAGTTACTCCAGGAATTATAGTCAGCTTTTGAATGAAAACACAGACCTTTCTGTAAAAGGATGTGAGAACAAATCGAATATGTACAATATGTTAGATGATAGTGATTCCGAGAGTGACTCTGCTACAGATGGTGCTGTGAAAAATGAAAAGGCTCAGAGTGACTGTAAAGATACTCAGGACACTGACACTGATGAGGAGGTTGAGCTGTGTTACAGCGTCGTCAGTCAGCTTCAGCCAAATCAAGAGAAGGACACTTCTCCTACTCCTAACCAAGATATCTCAGGAAACCAGACAGATAAGGGGCTGATTGCTGATGAAGTACCTCAAAAAGCAGCTATGCACTTACATGACTCAAACAGAACAGACATTTCTACTTCTATCACAGCACCACAGAGTCCACTCATTCCCCAGTCTGCAAGTTCAGAGTCTTGTTTGAGTGGAGTCTCTAAGCACGATTCAGAAAAAAAGGAGACAATGAGTGCGACTCAGGGAGAAATGCCAAACCCAGAGCTATCAGACGGCAAAGCTGATGAGAAAATTGAAAAGGCTTTGGCACCTGTCAAATCCAGCATGACACTTTCAAGTGTCAGTAATCCCCCTGGAGCTCAGAATAACAGACATGTTACCCCACGGAGTCAAGAAAGGACATCTAAAATGCACTCAAATGAATTGTTTACCTCAGATGACCCCAGTACTGTGCCGGTGCCATCCATGTCAACTGTGACAGGGCCAAAGGCTTCACATATTTCCAGTGGGAAATCATCCAAGACACAGACTACAAAGGCCACCGAGAAAGAAAAAACATCTGACCCTATATCTCTTTTTACTGAAACTCAGCCCAAGTCCAGCACTCTTAGACCTTTGGAGCACAAGACTCTGAATAACAACCCTGTTTCACCCAGCTTAAATAGCAGGTATAAACTCGAAGAGAAGTCAAGCAGTTCTGCCAAGTTGAAAGGTTTAAGTATTAAGAGTAAATGCAAAGGACTAGATCAAACAGGAGGTAGACCTTCCAGAGCTGAAAGCCCTTTGTTAAAAAAGACCAATTGCTCCCCTACTCAGAACCATAAATTACCGGTCAATAGAATCACCCCTACAAATAGTCCAAACATTAGCAGATCACTAGAGAAGAGTAGTACCGCTCTTATTAATACAGGTGACCAAAGCCAAGACACAAATCTGTCAGATCCGACCAGTACTTTAAATGCAAATGACGCTCTCAAAGCCGAACTTAGCTCCAAAACAGAATACAAAAGTTGTCTATCAAAACAAAGTGAGGCGGTATATAAATGCGAGAACACAACTACACAAAGAACTTTCATCGAAGTGCGACTTTCATCTTCTGTATCGCCGTCTTCTTCTTCTGCACCGGTTTTAGCATGCAAAGAAACCGCAAATTCCAATTCAACACAAGTTCAAGGAAACCATATAATTCTCAAGGATAACTTACCCTCTTTGGGAACTTATATGGCTTTTGACTCCACTAAGTCTAGAAAAGAGCAAAACGATTCTAATAGAAGTTCACCTAAACCTGTGGACGTTACTCCCACAGAGACTACATGTCTTAAACCAGGCAAATCCAAACATTACCTTAAATCACTGGATCGAAGGAGCTACTCCACTGACAGCGACGCTTTCAAACGCCACTCCTTTTCTGTTCAGCAAAGAATCAAATCCTTTGAGAACTTGGCTAGTTTTGAACGTCCAGTTGTAAAAGGCATTGACATCCAGTCTTACGCTGTTGGCTCGAAAGCAGCTATCCACAAGAGGTTGTTTGGTCCAGCCCATTCCAACGATAATTACCCCCTAAAAAGGAGTCTTAGCTCTTGTGCAGAAATTTTAACCTTAGCTCACTATTCTTCAGTGCAGTCACAGAACTCTTCTTCTAATACAGTTATGAATTATGAAAATTCTGAATCATCACCTTCAACCGGACCCACCGGGACACTCGTAGAGAAAAGGGCGACACCCGAGGTCGCCGTACCTCTGTCCAGTACAGTACCGCATACTCCACCAGTGCTGCGCTCCCGTAACTCCCGGGCTAATAGTGGAATATCACGGTTAAAACTAAGGGAACTGAGAGCACTTAGCATGCCTGAACTTGATAAGTTATGCACTCAGGACTTCTCACAGGACCCTGGCGATGTCATGTTTAAAACAGAGCTGGAAATTCAACCCACAATTCCAGCAAATTCCTCATCAGGAGGCCTTCAGTGTACTGTGGTGACCAGGATGAGTATGGTGGAGTCTGGCTCAATTGGCAATGGCGAGCATGCTCAAGAACAAACCATGAGACAGTCAAGTTGGTCTGTTAGGTGAGTAAAATGTGCTTCTTCACTCGAATTATTATTGAACTATTGCGCTTTCAAGTTTATTCAAAATCTTTGAAAAGCATGCGTAATGTTTAACGTCAAACATTGTCATTGTGTCCTATTTTAGGCTTTAACTGACTATGCATAGATTATTCAGAATGAGCAGATGATATGATCTGAACTGATCCGAACACAGATATGACTAGGAGACATTAGGAAAGCTGAGGCTTAGGAAATCTAACCAGTTAAAATTGTTAGACAATATTGCAAACAACCAAAAATAATACCTGTGCAAATGAGATTAAAAAAAAAAATCAGTCTGCTAATCAGTAACATCCCCCAATACCTTTAAGTTTATTTATTACAGTGTTTAAGTTGATTACCAACATTTGTCACATCTCACAGATTTTAATTTCATGTGGATGGAAGTAAGATGCATTATGACTACTGTCCTATCTCTCTTCTATAACAGTCTGAAAGATTTATCATCTTCACCGGTGGAGCGGAATGAGGTGCAGAATGTCCTAAATTCTTTTCCAGCTGTATTGGATGTGATGACTCTGATAAAGGAGGTTAAAAATGTTTCAGAGGTAATGTCTTTTTTCTAAGACACTATATGTTTTGCGTAGTTCTTTTACAAGGCTATCAAGCATGCAAATTGTTTGATATATCACGAGGCATCTTTCCACCTGAACTGGCACTTTAACCTTAAATATAATATCAAATATTCTTAAAGAAAACCAATACTTTGATCACCACAATTGTGCGATCACCACTGATTCCTTGGTGTATATTTGGTGTGGATGTATTTTTCCTGCTCATGCTGGCGATGTATTGTTCCTGCTTATGTTAAAGGAAATCTAACCTTCGTGTAAATGTTTCTTCAGGTTAAAGAGGATACTTATTTTGTGATCTTGACAAAGAACGAGGGTTCTGGACTGGGTTTCAGCATCGCCGGAGGGGTGGATCTGGAGCAGAAATTGATCACTGTAAGCTCGCCCTTTTACATTCCTAGCAGTTATATCTCATATGTATCTTAGATGTTTTGTGTTGTGTTATTATATTTACCGGTCATACAATCAGTGTTAATAACATATTTATTGGTCATGTATTAAAGGTGGGGTCTCCGTTGTTTGAAAGCCACCAAAAATGTTGACATTTGAAATCACCAAAACAAACACGCCTCTAACCCAAATGGGTCCCACCCCTGTATTGATAGCTCCGCCCACACATACATACGTAACCCATACGTAACCAATATTACTCACCTATCGAGAAGGAAAAATTCTCGATAGGTGAGTAACGCTGTTACTACACAAAACACGGTTGTAGCTGCCTCTCTACATTACTACGATAGAAAAGAGGTGTTATTTGTTTTAGTAACAGCGTTTAGTTCAGGAGTTATTGACTCAGGAAACTCCGATCTGTGAATATGCGGCCAACTTCCCGCTCCTTCAGTTCTCTCCAGCGCTGGAAAGCTGATCCTATATTAACATGTCCTACTTCTTGCCTTATCGTAAACCTTTCTTCACTTTCTTTCTTTGTTTTTATCCTCCATGTCAATGTTAAAACCACTTTCACTCTCTCCGCCCATATTGACAAGCCCCGCCTCTTTCTGCTCATTGGCTACACGTTTTGTATTTGTTTTGTTTATCGGCCCGACTCAGTTTTCTGAAGCATTTCTCAAACAATGGAAACCCCACCTTTAAGATGGGTCAGAAAGTAATAATAATTTAAGCATGTTTCTCATGTAACTACCGTATATGAATTTTTTGATCTATCATGTTTTGTTGTTTTTGCCTTACATTTTCAAATCAACAAATCTAACGTGCTTTCTTTGGACAGGTCCATCGGGTGTTCTCTCAAGGTGCCGCCGGCTTGGAAGGTACCATTCGTCGTGGGGACATTGTGTTGTCTATAAATGGGAGCAGTCTAAGTGGGAGAACCCACGGCGAGGCTCTCTCCTATCTCCATCAGACCAAGCTAGCCAAAAAGGCACTCGTGGTTATTCAGAGAGGCAAAGACAGTGAAACTGTCACAGTTAGACAGGAACTTCTTTTAAAACCCAGAACAGGTTCTTCTTCTGCCTTTCCAGACATCAGCAGGGAAAATGGAGCAGGTAAATAAACCCTAATTACAAATAAACTATTCACCATAGAAAAAAATAATACAGATCATTATGCATCAAGTTAAAACTTCTTCCAGAGATCACAAGTTCAAATCACAGTGGCACAGCCACCCAGGAAGACTAGGGGCAAAATTGTCCATGCTCTCTGGTGTAAGGCATGGCATACTCTCCCTTTCTTGCCAATTACAGTGACAATAGGTGTTTTTTTCAGCTCAGGTATGCGGAAGAGGGTAGATAGCGCTTTCCTCTGAGTGTGTTATAATGCATTGTAAAACAGCCTGAGCAACATTTTAAAAAAAAAAAAATCAAGTTATAATATTTGCTATGTTGCTTGTTTTTTTAAAAATAGATTTATACCTTTTTCTTCTTTTAATACCTATAAATAGTTCCTGTTTTCAGGATAGATGTATCATTTCAGTATCAATACCAGATATTTTACGTATCTGTGCACACATGATGATGGATGACTTGACACACAAAAAAAGCATTACTTAAGAAATAATTCTTCATCTTTTTCTTCCTCTTCCTCTACATTCTTCTTCTTCTTCTTCTTCTTCTTCTTCTTCTTCTTCTTCTTATTATTATTATTATCATCATATCATTTTATGCGATTAGCATTTAAGGGTCAATGTTACTCTCTAATAGTGTCTTTTGCTGCTTGTCATTTGTAACATGATTTTATGTGTTCTAGCTGTGGAGGTCGGGCCAGATGGAGCATTAAGTGTGGAGCTGCTGAAGACGTCAGCAGGTCTGGGTTTCAGCTTGGAGGGGGGCAAAGCTTCAGCCCACGGCGACCGTCCTCTCTACATCAAACGCATTTTCAGAGGTAAACATCTCCCTCCATCTGAACTTCTCACCTCCACTAGGGGGGGATGTTGTTGTTAGTATGTTACCCAGCAACACGTTCTCAAAGCAAATTAAATGTTTTTCGATAAGAAATATAACGTTAGTTAGCGACATTAAATAACGGGCTGCTTTTATTTTCATAAACATTCATAATCACCTTTATTACACATTGTTAATAAATTATTATGTTTAAAAAGTTTAGCATAGTGACAATATTAACAATATGAGTATATATGTATATCTGTTCTGTTTATTTATTCAGGAGGTGCTGCTGAACTCTCCCAGGTTATAGATGTTGGAGATGAGCTCCTGGCTATCAACGGCAGGTCTTTGCAGGGACTAATGCACCACGACGCCTGGAATGTTATAAAGACTGTGTCTGAGGGCCCAATCCAGTTAGTCATTAGAAAACCACGCACTTCCGTATGACCTCTGAGGACTCGTTAGCTATATGTATGTATACGCAGTGCCAAACTGATCTTGTACATACTGTATGAAGACTTTTTACATTTTTATACTTGTTTTTCTACCACGTCTAATGTGACGATACATTTTTGGATGTTAACGGATCTTTCTGTTTTCGAAGGAGGGTATCTTCTCTATGAGTATTTGTGCAATCGGTGTAGCTAAGCAGGTACTTATTTGTACAGTGTAATTACATGAACATGAAATGCTCTTTTTTTTGCTCTAGATGGATTTATTTTATAAAAAAGCTTCTTACCCAAGGATGCTAAAGTTCTGTTTGACTGATTGACTGACTTGAAGCTTTCACATCGGCAAATCGTTCCTATTTCCTTTTCATTTCCTTACTGTCCTTTTTTAAGCCTGATCACAGCCACATAAAAGTATTTACACTTCCTGTATAAAAATACTTGTTTTGTTCTATTTGTTGTGCTAAAACTTATTAGATTTGAAATATTACCCACTTCTGATGGAACCGCTAGCTGTCATATGTAAAATATCACACCTTTTACCCCACAGCTTTTTTTCTGAATTGCTTTTCCTGACTAACTGCAGAATATTTCACACAACACAATTGCCTTCTAGTAGCCGTGAATATTTTTCAGCAGATAAACGCATCACAGACCTCGAACCGTAACTGTGATATGTCGAATCAACACAGCTTCCGTGTGGATATCACATTCTGCATGAATTATTTGTGTAAATATTGCAATCATGAGGAACATTGCCATGAATACTGCCCTTTTGTAAAGAGACATGAACTATTTTTTCGATGCAGTGCTGTTATTTATTTTGTAATCTTCCTTTCAATTATGTTAACAGTCCTAACATGAACATTTCCTTCCACTTATAATTTTGACATTTTTCTTTTCTTAAAAAAAAAAAAAAAAAACGACTCACAAAGGTACCGATAGCATCTTTATATATACTGTTGCTTCATTGTAGAGTTTATGCTGACCTTATTTATGTAAGCTGATCTGAAAGAGGCCTGGCATTTTGTGCAAAACATATTTGGTACATATATTAGAATTCTGTTATAATAATAATAATAATAATAATAAAAAAGTCAGTTTATCGGTTGAGTAATTACTACTATTTTATTTTCATGTCCTGTGTTATCGTGTGTACAAGATTCTGGCTGTATTTATCTGTTTGTATCTTTGGATTGATCCAGGAGCCTTTCTCCCGTGTATACTACTCTTAATCCTGACACTTTATGTTGCTGAATAGAAGGAACAGTCCCTTGGTTCCCAGGAACTGATAACAGCTTTGAGAATTTACAAATAATGGTGCAGAAAAACAATTTTTCTGGGACGGAACAACACGATGGTGAGGAATTATTTGAGCTCACAGGAAGCCTACGGTAACTCAAAGACATGCGTTGTAGGCTTTACATTTAAATTGTCTGCAGTCTGTATATGTGATTGTGCCCTCTGATAGACTGGCACGGCGTCCAAGGCGTTCCCTGCCTTGTGTCCCGAGTCTTGTGAGATAGGGTTCAGGTTCTCTGTGACACTATGGATGTTAAGCAGTTCAGAAAATAGACAGATGGTTGAATGTAGTAGTCCTAAAGTGGTAGGTGAGTGTTTATATTTATGCAGTGACAATTTATGACCCGGGGGCACAGTGGCTTAGTGGTTAGCACGTCCGCCTCACACCTCCAGGGTTGGGGGTTCGATTCCTGCCTCCGCCTTGTGTGTGTGGAGTTTGCATGTTCTCCCTGTGCCTCGGGGGTTTCCTCCGGGTACTCTGGTTTCCTCCCCGGTCCAAAGACATGCATGGTAGGTTGATTGGCATCTCTGGAAAAATTGTCCATAGTGTGTGATTGTGAGAATGAATGAGAGTGTGTGTGTGTACCCTGCGATGGGTTGGCACTCCGTCCAGGGTGAATCCTGCCTCGATGCCTGATGACGCCTGAGATAGGCACAGGCTCCCCGTGACCCGAGAAGTTCGGATAAGCGGTAGAAAATGAATGAATGAATTTATGACCCATTTACAGTTTATTTGACCTCTAAATAGTGCAACGGTCCAAATCTACAGACACACATTGACCTGCAAGGATCATTTTATATTAACTCTAGCCACAAACATATGGTAAAGCAAACTGTATGAGAGGGTTACATCACTTGGCATGAGTCTACAGACACTACAACGTTACCGGCATTGTTGGAGTGTTGTACCTGTGCAGATGGCAGCGAGAGACTCCAGAGATTTTCACTTTCCTCCTGCCAAAAATCCACAAAAAATTCCTGGCAAAAAATGTTCACTAAATGCGGATCTGTGTTTGGACACTGTACAATAACTTGGGCAGGAGAAAACTGCAGATGTTTTTCAGTGTCCTGAATTTGAATGTTTATTCAAACAGTAATTAATGGATGTTTATTTTTTGCCAGAAGACTTAAAAATAGCCGTGTACAGGTTTGGTGTGCAGGGTTGGGAACAGACAGTGTCGATGCAGCTGCTGGAAAACAGACTATATTTACACCAAAGAAAAGTGTGAATCAGCAGCAGTGTGTCTAGGACAGTCTTTGCATATACAAACTTTAATATCACACGTGAAAACAGGGAATTTTACCTTTAAAACTCTACAAAAGTTTGAACGTGTGGGTTTGCGATTCCTGAGGTATTTTAAATGCAAATTTGCTTGCAAGTGCAAATATTATTGCTATCAGAATAAGGAATCGCTTTACAAAACCGAGGAACAGATTTATATCTTTTATTAATCATTTGAAATGGTAAGCTTAAGGCTTGCCTGCTTATTTTTAGCTGCTTTGTTAATAGCTGGATTACTGTATATCCCCAGTGTGTCTGAATCTGTTCAATTCTATTGTTTTGTGGTTGGGACTGGATTAGCGTATCTCAGTGGAACAATATGACGGGATTGCTTGTATTGTTTTGTGGTTTTGTAGCGATTACACCCTGATAGTAGAAAGAAAAACAAGTGAGGTTGTCTCTCACTTCCTGTTTTTGTTCTGGAGAAGTCACACTCCTCGAGCACTTTGCTAAACCGGACTAGCAATCCGAGCAGAGGGAAATCCTGCAGCCTTCTCAGGGTATTACTAAAGTAAACATTCAATTTACTTCAAATAACATCGAAATTTCGAATGTCATTTTTGTTTAATTGGTAATATATATATATATATATAAGGAGGCTATACAACAAGGTGGGTGGATGTAAAAAAGAAAGTCTGAGCATGTCTTGTCTGACCTTCTTATAGCAAATTCTAATACCGCATAGTTTACGTGGGTTTATTGACATTTCTAGAGCAGCATGAAGCTTTTTTCAGCACCAGGATGTTAGATGTAGTCCATTTCTGTAAGATATGTGCTATATACTGTCTGTAATGATGGGGGATGAAGTGTAGATTGGCGGACAGTACAGTTTAGAGTGCTAATGTTTTTTTATCTCCAACAGTACAGAGTGCTAATGTGTACAGTGTACAGTACAGAGTGCTAATGTTTTTTTTTTTTTATCTCCAATCATTTAATAATATAAATGACTTGTACTTTACACTAAAGTACTTAGTTACACACAGGTACATGATGTATATTTATCAACAACTTTAATCTTTGTGGTTACGCAGTGGGTATCAGTGAGTGTGTTAGAATGTCAAGCTTTTGCCAGGCAATTTTCGTGTATGTGTGTGTGTGTGTGTGTGTGTGTGTGTACAAATAGTTGACAAATTAAAGGAAAAAACCAGTAGCTCTATTCTGCCGTTTGGACACGTTACTGGCATGAAGTCAACATAGAGGTAAGTTTCACAAACATCTTTTTTCTACGAGCAAACATTTTTTTCCTGATACAGTACGAACGACCTCATCCGGGACGTGTCGATGGTTTATTTCGGCCAGTGTATCTGCAATTTAGTCATAACTCACCTCCATCACACATATACAATCAGCACGCACCCCATGCTCAGGTTCTGATCCTTTAGCTAAGAAATGAAAAGCGTGTGGCTTTATCTGTAGCTCCCTCCTCCGAGCTCAGCGTGGTGACATCTAATTTCTCACTTTGCTGCCCTTCTTTGAATAGCACAGCCAGCTCTGAATGATTGTGTTCTGAGAGAACGGGACTAGGTCTGGAATTTTAAAGATTCCTGTTCAAAAGGGAGATGTGCCAGACTGTTTAAAATGGACAGCTCGTTGGTGTAACCACTGCTCATCAAGTGGATGGCATGCATTCTTAAATAACTGCTACAGTCCAACTGGGGCTGTGTTCCTTCTCATATCGTAAAAACTGCTAATGCTCAGTGAGCTCATGTTTTATTCAGAATAAAATGTGCCTCTGTTAGCCTATATAGCCTGTACACTCTACACTATAAGGTCCAAAAGCATGTCTTCCACTACGGCCTCATTTTTTATGTCAGTCATTTTTATTATTAAACCTGCATTTGAATGCATACGAATAAGAAACCAGTGTCAGTGATGATGAATAACGCACTGTTATATATGTTAGAACTGGCATGTGAAGTGTTTTCATAGCAATGTTGCCAAAAAAAAAAAATAAAGGTGAGAGCTATAACTAAACAGCTGCTAAATATTAAATTGAAGTGACGTGACATACGGCTAAGTACGGTGACCCATCCTCAGAATTCGTTCTCTGCATTTAACCCATCCAAAGTGCACACACACAGCAGTGAACACACACCCGGAGCATTGGGAAGCCATTTATGCTGCGGCGCCTGGGGACCAGTTTTTCTGGTTGGTTGGGGGCACCTCAGTTGTGGTATTGCTGGCCTGAGCTCGAACCCACAACCTTAGGAAACTCTCTAACCATTAACCCATGACTTCCTCGATATCGAAAGCTGACTAAAAGCTCTGTGTCTATAGTATAAGATACTAGTTGGTTAAAAGATGCAGTAAATCAGTAGTGTTGGATGGCAAAGTTATGCTATAATCCATGTAATGTGATTTAGGTCTGGCAGTTGTGGGTGATGATGTCTCATGGCCAGTGTCCAGTGAAGTAGGAGAAATACATGATGTACAGTATGGCTGATGAATGAATCCCACAGATGAAGAGGAATTATGAGCTCGCATAATTTTACCCAACAATATCCCAGTGCCAGCTAAATAAATCTACTCTTCCAGTCTGATTTCTGATGAGCAGCAAATTGGTTTTATAGAAAGAAAGGAACAAAAACACAGGACATTTTATAGGCTGTCATTTTTTTTTCAACATTTAAGTCGTCACCAGTCATGTGGAGATTCACATATAGAAAACATAAAGACAACATCTTTTCATATATTCAGATACACGCCATGTACAGTCGTGGCCAAAAGTTTTGAGAATTTCACAAAGTTTGCTGCTAAACTGCTTTTAGATCTTTGTTTCAGTTGTTTCTGTGATGTACTGAAATATAATTACAAGCACTTCATATGTTTCAAAGGCTTTTATCGACAATTACATGACATTTATGCAAAGAGTCAGTATTTGCAGTGTTGGCTGTTCTTTTTCAGGACCTCTGCAATTCGACTGGGCATGCTCTCAATCAACTTCTGGGCCAAATCCTGACTGATAGCAACCCATTCTTTCATAATCACTTTTTGGAGTTTGTCAGAATTAATGGGTTTTTGTTTGTCCACCCGCCTCTTGAGGATTGACCACAAGTTCTCAATGGGATAAAGATCTGGGGAGTTTCCAGGCCATGGACCCAAAATTTCAACGTTCTGGTCCCCGAGCAACTTAGTTATCACTTTTGCCTTATGGCACGGTGCTCCATCGTGCTGGAAGAAGTTGCTGTTGGAGGGTGTTTTGGTACCATTCTTTATTCATGGCTGTGTTTTTGGGCAGAATTGTGAGTGAGCCCACTCCCTTGGATGAGAAGCAACCCCACACATGAATGGTCTCAGGATGCTTTACTGTTGGCATGACACAGGACTGATGGTAGCGCTCACCTTTTCTTCTCCTGACAAGCCTTTTTCCAGATGCCCCAAACAATCGGAAAGGGGCTTTGTCGGAGAATATGACTTTGCCCCAGTCCTCAGCAGTCCATTCACTATACTTTCTGCAGAAGATCAATCTGTCCCTGATGTTTTTTTTGGAGAGAAGTGGCTTCTTTGCTGCGCTTCTTAACACCAGGCTATCTTCCAAAAGTCTTTGCCTCGCTGTGCGTGCAGATGCGCTCACACCTGCCTGTTGCCATTCTTGAGCAAGCTCTGCACTGGTGGCACTCCGATCCCGCAGCTGAATCCTTTTTAGGAGACGATCCTGGTGCTTGCTGGACTTTCTTGGACGCCCTGAAGCCTTCTTTACAAGAATTGAACCTCTTTCCTTGAAGTTCTTGATGATCCTATAAATTGTTGATTTAGGTGCAATCTTAGTAGCTACAATATCCTTGCCTGTGAAGCCATTTTTATGCAACGCAATGATGGCTGCACGCATTTCTTTGCAGGTCACCATGGTTAACAATGGAAGAACAATGATTTCAAGCATCACCCTCCTTTTAACATGTCAAGTCTGCCATTCTAACCCAATCAGCCTGACATAATGATCTCCAGCCTTGTGCGCGTCAACATTCTCACCTGAGTTAACAAGACGATTACTGAAATGATCTCAGCAGGTCCTTTAATGACAGCAATGAAATGCAGTGGAAAGGTTTTTTTGGGATTAAGTTAATTTTCAAAGAAGGCAAAGAAGGACTATGCAATTCATCTGATCACTCTTCATAACATTCTGGAGTATATGCAAATTGCTATTATAAAAACTTAAGCAGCAACTTTTCCAATTTCCGATATTTATGTAATTCTCAAAACTTTTGACAATTCAGTCAGTCACTCACTCACTCATTTTCTACCGCGTATCCGAACTACCTCGGGTCACGGGAGCCTGTGCCTATTTCAGGCGTCTTTGGGCATAAAGGCAGGATACACCCTGGACGGAGTGCCAACCCATCACAGGGCACACACACACTCTCATTCACTCACACAATCACACACTAGGGATAATTTTCCAGAGATGCCAGTCAAACTACCATGCATGTCTTTGGACCGGGGAGGAAACCGGAGTACCCTGAGGAAACCCCCGAGGCACAGGGAGAACATGCAAACTCCACACACACAAGGCGGAGGCAGGAATCGAACCCCCAACCCTGGAGGTGTGAGGTGAACGTCCCAACCACTAAGCCACCATGTCCCCCCACAATTCAGTCATTGTTAATTAAATGTCTCTTTACAGAAAGCTTCACCTTCATATTATCCATTTTTATTTTGTCATACAATATAATGTTTGTAACTTTAGCCTTAGATTGTCTTGAGCATCTGCCATACAAGTCTTTTAGAATGAGTTGTCACTATAGACACAATAAGGTAAGGGAATGAGCTTACCATTATAAGCCCGTGACTTCTGTTATACTCAGCACTACCGTCAACAGCTTCAGTTAATGTTCATAGAGATTCTGTTCAAAATCAGATTTGACCATTCACCAATGTGCAAATGTTACTTAATCACACATTTGTCCTTTTTGCTGATAAAGCCTAGTGTCCCAAGTATGAACTCACCATATAAATCACCAAACACTAAAGGTTTCACACACTTCTTTATTGTCTCAGATAAATGAACAGGAGCATTGCCAAGTGTGAGCATGGATTTTAGCGTGTGATAGTCACATTGTGCTGACTGGATGATGGATGGGCCAAATGTGCTTGGAACATTTTCCTAAATATTTTTCATCACACTTAAGCAATGAAATGTTAATGTAATCACCGAGTAGCACCTGAAAAACCCAGCATCGATTTCTGCTTGACTGAATGCATAATTAAAATGATTGCTGAGCATCTTGATCTTAAAACTCACCCCAAGAACTGTACTTCAATGTTTGTTTTCTTTTAAAATTATTTACTATTACTACTACTAATACTACTACTACTATTACTACTACTACTACTACTACTACTACTATTACTACTACTACTACTACTATTACTACTACTACTACCACTACTACTATTACTACTACTACTACTACTACTACTACTACTACTATTACTACTACTACTACTACTACTACTACTACTACTACTACTACTATTACTACTACTACTACTACTACTACTACTACTACTACTATTACTACTACTACTATTACTACTACTACTACTACTACTACTATTACTACTACTACTATTACTACTATTACTACTACTACTACTACTATTACTACTATTACTATTACTACTATTACTACTACTACTACTACTATTACTACTATTACTACTACTACTACTACTATTACTACTACCACTACTGCTACTACTACTACTACTACTACTACTACTACTACTACTACTACTACTATTACTACTACTACTACTAATAATAATAATAATAATAATAAGAGGAAGAGGAAGAAATTCACAACTACAACCCTTTGGTTCTTTGGTTGTCCATCAACACTTCAATGTTCTATGTAGAACTATACAAAAAGTGTTTATTTGAAAGAGGATGAAAGGATTTGAAACATTTTAGGGAAGGATGAACTCTTAAATATTAAGAAACCCTTTAAAGAACCATTAAAGCCATTTCTCTAGGGATACAGAGGGCAGAAAGTTTCCGGTAAATTTCAGGAACTTTCCACAGGAACTTCTCACTCATTTTCTACCGCTTATCTGAACTTCTCAGGCGTCATCGGGCACCAAGGCAGGATACACCCTGGACGGAGTGCCAACCCATCACAGGGCACACACACACACACTCTCTCATTCACTCACACACACACACACACACACACACACACTACGGACAATTTTTCCAGAGATGCCAATCAACCTACCATGCATGTCTTTGGACCGGGGGAGGAACCGGAGTACCCGGAGGAAACCCCCGAGGCACGGGGAGAACATGCAAACTCCACACACACAAGGCGGAGGCAGGAATCGAACCCCCAACCCTGGAGGTGTGAGGCGGAGGTGCTAACCACTAAGCCACTGTGCCCCCCATCCACAGGAACTTAATCTGGGGAATTTTGGAAATATTCCAAATTGGAAACTTTATTGGAATTTATGGAAATGTATGGGAATTATTTGGAAATATAGGGAAATTTATATAAACTATATCATATACAAACATAAACATTTTTTTTGGTCATAAGCAAACATGCATGCAAGGTAACACAAATTTTAAAAATGACATCTTCACTGATTTAATTGTAAGTAGAACTTTAATTGATTCTTTCATTGAGTAACACAAAAGCATAATAAACATTATTATGCTTGTAATAAACATAATAAACTTAATAATTGTAAAAAACATTTTTACCTATGATTGATGTAATCTATTCTAATTAGTAAGGTAGTTATTAAGTTTAGGTATTGGGTACAATTAAGAATGTAGAATAAGGCAATGCAGAATAAGGCATTAATATGTGCTTAATAAGTACTAATCAATAGCCAGTACGCTATTAATATTCATGCTAATAAGCAACTAGTTAAATGAAAAATAAAGTGTTACTGTGCATGTTATGGAAGAATGTAAGTACATGATGGGGGTGTGGCAAATGATTCCTCATGAACTGCTGAGGCAGTGCACTTCATTTCTGTAAAGCTATAATAATACTAACTAACTAATAATAATAACACTATAATAAAATTGAATTGAATTTATTGTGAGAAGAGAAAAAAGTGAAGAGAAGTGAAGTAAAAGAAGAGAAGTGAAAGAAGAGAAGAGAGGAGAAGAGAAGTGAAAGAAGAGAAGAGAGGAGAAGAGAAGTGAAAGAAGAAAAGAGAAAAAAGAGAAGAGAAGAGGAGTGAAGTGAAGTGAAAGAAGAGAAAAGAGAAGAGAAGAGAAAAAAGTGAAGAGAAGTGAAGATAAATGAAGTGAAAGAAGGGAAGTGAAGTGAAGTTCAAGAAGAGAAGAGAAGTGAAAGAAGAGAAGAGAAAGTGAAAGTGAAGAGAAATGAAGTGAAAGAGAAATGAAGTGAAGTTCAAGAAGAGAAGAGAAGAGAAGTGAAAGAAGAGAAGAGAAAAAAGTGAAGAGAAGAGGAGAGAAGTGAAGTGAAAGAAGAGAAGAGAAAAGAAGAGAAAAAAGTGAAGAGAAGTAAAAAGAAGTGAAGTTAAAGAAGAGAAGAGAAGAGAAGTGAAGAGAAGAGAAGTGAAGAGAAGGGAAGGTAAGAGAAGAGAAAGCAGTGTCCTGTGTTTTATCAGATAAATTAAAAGAGAAGGGTTCTAAAGGAGAAGGAAACTGAAGAAATCCTTGGATGGAATGGAATATTTTATTTTTATCAATGTTTTTTTTTTTTTCTTTCCTAAAACTGTCCTGTACATCTCCCGAACAGCTTTCTATTACAGTACAATTTCATTTAAAGGAAAAAAGCAGTCTACCAAGACAATGTTAATAAACTGGTGTACATTAATTATATTATAGCTATAAATCGGTGCCTCTCGGAGGGAAAAAAGATTGCAGCAGAAACATTTTGAGTGGAATAGCATGATTATGGTGATGAAAATATCTCAGGTCTCTGGATATTTAAGCTGACTTTACGTAGCATGAAGAGCAGATGATAAGTGTATCAGAGTGCATGTGGGTGCCTCGATGGCACACGTACCAAACGATCTGCTTCTCTGTGAAATTGGAATTAATGAGCCGACTTTAGCAAGCAGTCAAGTCAATGGTGCGGGAATTTCTCTTTCTCAGTCAGCTACACTTACTGTGCCTCTCACCGCATGCCCATACTTACCTCAGCATGTTTTTACAACCAGCAAACTGTGTCGACAGATTTCACCCTACGTGCGTCTTTCAGAACAGGGCACCGCTGGCTCTCAGCTGTGGGCTCAGAAGTAAAAGAATGCCTCATGCCATAGTGCATTACAATAATCGCTGAATGCTGAATGGCGCCTCGATGTAGACGATGAGAGCACCATTTGCAAAACAATTTATGTGATTCAACATCAGCAACTCATAGAGAATGTGGTCTGAGATAAAAGGAGAGGAAATAAACGAGTTTCTAATTAGAGTCTGCTTTCATTCATGAAATGTCTGTGGTCAGGATTAACTCTCGCACAGCCGAGGAGGACGGGTCATGTCCAGCTACTGACTGAAGCTGCGTCGGAGCACAGCTGGTATGCTGCTGTCTTCTTGGACAAACTCCACAGCACAGCCTGTTAATAAGCCAGGATTAAAGCATCAAACCTTGACTCATTTGTGCGTTTTTAAAGCTGCAGGAGATGGAGATAATAGACTTTTGGTATGTTGAATTACACTGTAAGAGACAACTGCTTGCAGCATCTACACTGTGCAGTAAATACTGCACTAAACAGGGGAAGAATTACACACTACTATTATCAGACACATGCTGTTATCAAAACATGATCAGTAATGTGGTGGTGTGATATAGTCTGTTACCTCACTATAGTTCTCTCGGCTATGTTGTATTTCTTTTATACCACATCATTTATCAACGATTTACCAACGCTAAGAATTTTTCATTTATTACAGAATGAATCATTGAACATCCATTGTGATTTCTTTATTTTCACTAGAACCATCTAAGTCCCCATGTCTATGCAGGGCTGATAGAATTACTAGAAATACTACTTGTTCTAAGCAGCTCCATGCTGCCAAAACACAGCCTTGTAGACCATCTTTGCTAGCTGGTAAGTGACGGTAGAAAGAAAACGGCAACTGAATTAAGACCACATCATTAACAGGTTATTTTAAAGAAAAGATGGAAGGTGGATAATAACTGCACAGCTGGAAAATAGAGTACAGTGTACTATAGACTAGAATACAGTGTATTGTTAACTCTATTCTACCCTCTGCTGCTTCTACACTGAAAATATTCACAGCTGGTGCTTGGATTTGCTCAACCTCTATTAACACTTCTTGCATGAACCATTTTTGACCTCTAGTTGCAATGATAATTATTATAAACTAAATTGCACAACATCTGAAAAAGTGACCTAATTAAAAAAATCTGTATAACTAATGTGTAAACCGTTGTACACTTAAAAGTGATAATTAGTATTTTAATGGAATTTTAAATGTATAGAGTTGTGAGTGAGGACTTTACCATTTGTTTTATGACTTACAGTATATAATGGGGCACCAGATGAGCTGCTTTCCACGAAATGTTCCACGAGATGTTTTATTTATGATGTATTATTCAAACTAGCCCATCAATGTAAGAAGTCCTTCAGTTTTATATAATTTCACAGCAACTGACTACTATTAATAATAATAATAATATTAATACTGCTAATAATAACAACAATAATCCTAAACAAATGGATGGACGGATGGTCTTTTCACCAGCATATAGAACTGTATCATTCAATACTGATATACTGGTGAATAATGAAAACAGATATACAGAAGGTGCTCTATAAAGCCTGCCTAAGAAATATTTGTAGAAACATTTGGCAAAAATAACAAAAAGAAGCACGATTAACAACATAAACTATCAATATCAAACCACTGTGTTTCTGATGCCTAAGGACATGTGACAAGTCCACATCCCTCAAACAGCACTATATTGGACACTACCAGGGAAAAGGATACCAGTTCTGTGCTGCTTTACCTGGAGACAAATAGTAGCATAAGAATTACCAGACCGTGTAAACAATTGAAGAAAAGCACGGATCATTGCTACAGACATAGTGATGGTTGTTGCCCTATGTCTTATAAGGGACAAATACAGTAAGGATGTGACAAAAAATACATATTTTCATATTTAAGATTTACAATTCCTAACAATTTCAATTTCAATATTTATTTTTTGACAACTCCGAAACGAACTATATCCACTTTAATGAAAGTAGCCATGTATCTACTTTATCTACTCTACATGTATCATCGCACCTACTTTACTTTGTGCTACAATTACAATTAGAATCTTCTTTCTTTTTTCTTTTTTTCTGCTGATACGAGCTCAGATTCTGTTCTGTATCAAACTTATTCCATTGTTACAGGATGTTACGATCCCAAATGGTGTTTAGGGGTATGGTTGGGAGGTAAAAACATTTAATGATTATAGTTAGATTTCTGGTGTGTATGTGGCAATCAACGACAAGGACAACAAATAGTGTTTTTTTCCATTGGTTGTATACCCAGATAGTGCTATTTTCTGATTGGCTATTGTGTAGCCTCTTTTTTTGATTGGCTGATAAGTGTCAGACTTGACTAAGAACTGAGACGTGCCTGATTCCTGCCCGGTTCTATAGAGACAGCGGACTGATACATTTTGGGTGCTGCAGCGTATTAAATATATGATAAATAGTCAAAAAGTTTTTCTGCGTGAGAAATACAATGTGTGGTGGGAGAGCGTGACAAAAGACCCAAATGCGTGACTGTCACTCTCAATGCGTGACACTTGACAGCCCTGCATACACAAAGTGACTAACAAATTCGGATACACGAACAGTCTCACATACTAAAACCCATGAACAACAATAGAGATCTCTAACAAATTAGCTCATGTCTTCTGTCTCCTTCTGTTTCTGTCTCTGTTTCTGATTCTAATCCTGATTCTGATTCTGGTTGTTTGGTGGATCGACGGGTGATGTCACACAGGATAATGAAGATTGACAGGCGGTGTCCAATGGTAGGAATCTGAAAAGGTAGATAGTGGAGAGAGAGAGAGAGAGAGAGAGAGAGAGAGAGAGAGAGAGAGAGAGAGAGAGAGAGAGAGAGCAAACAAAACACCAAACCCACAAACAGCATGTAACACAGGATCAGATAGAATGTAAGTGTTCTTTCTTTCTTTCTTTCTTTCTTTCTTTCTTTCTTTCTTTCTTTCTTTCTTTCTTTCTTTCTTTCACCACCCCTTACTGTAGCTATGCTCCTGGGGTAGCTGACCTGATCAATCTAGACTAAATTGTTCAGTAGCTCCTCCCCTTTTTTGACAATAGATATTAATTCATTACTCTGTAAACTTTTTTATGGGAATCTTTTATGCCCGAGCATAACATCACCACCAGACTGGTTTTGAGTCCAAGTCTGGTGTATGGATGAGTCTGGATATAGTTTATATCGTTTATTACGATCGAGTCTTCCTCATGCGTGTTTATTTATTAATATATTTATTTATATTTTTTGCGGTACTTTCACTTTAAGGGCTCGCACTGGCTCAGAATCGCCATTGTTGAGGCTCGCGCAGTGATGAGCAGCGTTAGCAGCGTAGCTTCCGCCGTCAATCCGACATCTACATGTTATCAGTCGCGAGACGGAGCCTCGAGCTGCCTGGTGGACTGCGTTTTGTGTTTTTTCCCCTTATTTTGTACGTTTATTTTGTCACTTCGACGTTCCCCGAGGCGACATGAGAGCTTGTGAGTGTCCGGACTGAGCCGTTAGTTTGACACCTGGATCAGAAACCGTTTGTTTCTGCCGTCGTGACTGAAAACGGGTGGGAAAGAAAAACCAAACAAAAAAAAAAACCAGCGATACATTTTTTGCAGAATTTCCCAGAAAGGCCATTCCGCTTGAGGGTTTTGGAGTTTGAAGGGGATGTGTTCAAGGCAAGAGAGGATTCAAAAAGACGTCGACATCGTAATACAGAGGTGCCAGGCGGAGAAAGGCTGCCTTTTCTCGGGTGAGTTTACATCCATAACAACAACACACCCGTATTGTTAAAACGCACTTAGTGAGCAGAAATAAAAGCTGTTTCTTTATAATAAAAGCATCCTTTTGGCTCTATTTTGCCCAGGTAAAGAGTGTAAACAAGCATGAGTACGCTGTGTAAATATTAATTAGTCCAGCTCTCGGTTCACGTCCTCGATATCCGATGACAGCGGAAACCCCTCGCGATGTTGCCATGGAGACTACACGTGTTGAGAGGGACCTTCCTGTCTGTGTGCATTTATGTATTCATAGTTTTTTTTTTTTCCTCCCTGTTTTTAGATTTTCGATTCACTGACGCCACGTTTACGTTCAGCTACTCGAAAGGATCGAAAAGGTAACTGGTTGTAAATATTATTAATGTTAGCATCGTTACACTCAATCTTTATTGACCTGATGTCTGGCACCATCTTCACCTGCTGCAGCTTCAACACACAATTCGATTTCTTTATCTGAACCTTTTCTGAAAACCCTCAGCCATGGCTTGGCTTGTCGTGCTGTCTGGTTGTGCACATTTCCTTCATATTTACAGTCCAGTGCAAAAGTTTGCACCCCCCTGGTTTCTTGGTGAAAATCCCAGGAACACCGTGCACCAGGCAAGAAAACACCCTAGTTGGGATGCCGGTCTATTGTACGGTATTTTGCACACACACACACACACACACACACACACACACACACACACACACACACACACACACACAAACACACACCAAGTGGCATTTACCATAACCATTTCACCTACCAGCATGTTTTTGAAGCTAGAGGAATCTAGAGAACAGAGAGGAAACCTCCAATGAAACGATGTGAAACTCCATACGTACAGTAACCCAAGTTCATTATTGAGCCAGGAACCCTGGAGTTGTGATTGTGACAGCCGAAAAGATTAAAAATCCAAAATATTAAAAGTAAAAAGTTGTTCATTTCAAACATAAAGTACGATCTTTTCAATCACTAGATCACTATCTGAAGAAAGCGGTGTGTAAAAGATATGATGAATAACACAGAAAATATTGGCCAAGAAATCTGAAATGTTTTTTTTTTTAATATTACTGCTGAGAGGATTCAAACACCGGAGGATTTAAAAGACACTGTAGGCGGTTACTAGGGAATATCTACAGCACAGATATATTTATATATTCATAAAAACCTAACAGACAAATATTCTCTTGCTGCATATTAATTTTCTGTCTCCTAAGGGAATGTAAATTTTTTACTTTTACCTACCTTGTAATAAAACTCCATATAACAAAGACCCACTGTAACATTTCATTCGAGTTCTTTATTGTGTAGAGATGTGCAAACTTTTCTATTCACACTTACTTCTATTCTGTCTTTCATAGGAAAACATTAACACCTCATAGACTGTCTTAGATTTTTTTTTTTGCTTTTGCTCTTTCTACACAAATCTGAAGTAGAAAACCTGTGACGATTGTAGATTTCACTGTGTGCTGTTGTATCAGCATTATGCAAAAACTATACAAAGGTTAAATGTTTGATGTAAGCATGAGTGCCAGAGTTAGCAGCAGTGCTTCTAAGTTGAATTTGACGTTAGATTTGGTGACCTTTCAGACCTCTTTTTTGTGGTTAGAAATGTAGCAACCTTCTGAGCAGCCTATAGATCGTTCTGCACTTGATACAGCTTTCAATCTCATATCAGATAGTATAGTGTTATGTCTGTACTTTTGCGAGTCACAAACTGCTGGAACCAAATTCCTTGTGTGTGTCAACACACTTGGCCAATAAACCTGATTCTGATTCTGGTTAAATGAGTTTAGAATGCAGGTTTGGTTGACCCACCATCAGTGTGTAAACCCTCTCAGAATCAGAATCAGAATCAGGTTTATTGGTCAAGTGTGTTGACACACACAAGGAATTTGGTTCTAGCTGTTTGTGACTCTCAAAAGTACAGACATAAATAACACTATACTATACAAACCATACAAGACAATGCAGACGATGAGATACGATATAGACAGAATGAGTATTAAATATGAATATAGAATATGAACATAAAGTGTCATGTACATAAAGTGTCTGAGTGCAAATAACAATATTGTGCAATATTATGCTTTTTGTACAATATATAGCAGCAGTAGTGTGTGTAATATATACAGATGATGTGATGACTGACAGTCCTGATAATGCAGTACTTATAGATATGAAGCAGTGAATATAATTATGGTGAGTTGTTGTTCAGGGTGATTGTCTGGGGAAAGAAACTGTTCCTGTGACTGGCAGTTTTAGTAAGCAAAGTTCTGTAGCGCCTGCCAGAAGGGAAGAGGTTGTGTCCAGGGTTCGAAGGGTCAGTGGTGATTTTTCCTGCCCGTCATCAATGATCATCATACATTTATCACCTTTGCCCTCAATCACCAATTCCTGATTATCATTACTATTAACAACAACCGATTACTGATCACTATTGCTCTCAACATCCAATAATTGATCGCGTTTGCTCTCACTGACCAGTCAGCGATCATCTTTGCTCTCAAAGACCAATCACTGATTACCAGCGTTATTCCAATGCTTTATTTCTACTTATCCTTGAAAAGTTTTTATCAAGCAAAACAACCCCAGGATCTGTTCATGTATTTTTTGAAGTTCTGCTAAATAGCATTCTTCTATGGTATGGTATAAGTATAGAGGTTTTCAGCTTTGTAAGAAATTGCTGGGTAACACATACACTGACTGTCAGGTAAAATCTGATCCAGAGACTTTCCCTCTGTTTAATCATGCATGTCACCCTGGAAAATACCCTGCAGTCCATCAATTCAGTCTGCCCATGTGGTTTCATAGCAACTGCTTTGTGTTAGGCTGGCATCACACGTGGCTGCTCTGGTTATAGATCTGAATCAGTCTGACAGTTTCAGTGCGGGAAACATTGACAACAGGCTTAAATTTAAACATCCTGGCTCTGGTGCCACCCATAGTTTATACACTCATTGTATAAACACAAGTATTTATTTACTTGTTTGTTTGTGCTACTCTAGTTTGTTGGGAGCGTAAACTATGATAGAGAATAATCTTAATTTTGAAAGATAGAGAAAACAAAGCATGACTCATAAAATCTTCCAAATATTCCTCTCTTTTAGACCTTCTCTGAGTAATCATTAACTATTCTTCTCTTGGGAAAGCACCTTTCTGTTCGCCTATGTGCACTTGTCTGTACTCGTGTGGAAAAGCCTGTGGTTTATAGTTTGAGGAAATTTCTTTTAACAGAAGCATGCTATCTGACGTATTTCCTTTTACCTGTTAAGAGAAAGGCAGCCCATTCTTCTGTGTAGTCTGTGGGTTATAGACCACAAACAATAGATTAGTTAGAATGCATCGGTTTCGTTTTTTGTTTCTCACTTGTGTATCTACCCAGTGTTTTGTATAGCAGAGCTTTTCAACCTCTTTGTAGCCCGAGATCACTTTAGACACCCTCAGTTTTATATGTTTAGTTCATAAACATTTTTAAATGTGTTTTTGAGCGTTATATTTTTAAGTGCTGTAGAGCTTTCTGTTTCTGACTTTCCATGGACACGATTTATACAGTAGGCTGCATGGTTTTGAGTTATAGAGGTTTGGACTAAACTCTTTGAATTCAAGTGACCCATGAAACAGACTAGTTTCTCTAAGAATGCTATAATAAATATGTTTACGTATGATGGGATTTCCACCTCTACATAACTAATTTATTTCTGATCCTGTTTCTGATTCTGATTCTAAATAAAATTCACAGAACCTCTTGTTATTCTGCACTGACCACACTGCACTGACCACACTGCACTGACCACACTGCACTGACCACACTGCACTGACCACACTGCACTGACCACACTGCTGAGAACCGCTGCTATAAACATCACCATAGGCATATACAGTATGAATGAATGCTGACAAGTGTCAAGAGAAGAGAAAAGTTCTATTCTACGTATGTAGTATTAAAAGTACCGAAGGATTCAATTAGAGAAGCAGAAAAAGATTTCCAGGTCGAGTTACATGAACAAAAAAACATCTTTCAATGTAAAACCAATTTTGAAAATTTACCTGATCATGTTCTCCAAGTCCTGTCACCTTCAGATTCTTAAAATGTTCTCCTCTTTGCCAGAGTGTATTATAATTGTATTATCTATGACTTCTGCTCTCTAAGCAAAGATGTAAGCAGTTTTTCTCTTGCAGCAGGATTTTTGCCCCTGGCTGCTCCACTCTTCAAGATTTGCTTCAGTGAGGAATAGTTAGCTCATCCTCTGCCGGGGAAGAAAGACATTGTTAGATTGGTTTGGGTACTAAGAGATTAACTACCGTCTATCTGCGGAATATTGCGCCTGTCTTGGATGGACGCAATTACTCATTGCACAATTACACTCATTACTGTCATTCCAAAACGGTGGTGAAATTCCGAACATATGAATTTCAAATTGAATTTTTCTGACGTGATTTATTACAGCTTTAAAATTGCGTTTAAAACAAGGTAGTTACTGGAGGTATCTGTTTTCAGGGTGGATTTATATCCACAGCTACCTGCACATTAACTAGCTAATTATCATTAATAGACTTAATTACGCTTACCCAGACACGGGACAGGCAAATGTCTGAAACATGTAGGAAAGTTTGGGCAACGTGGTGTATATATTGTTGCTCTCTTTCATCTTACCAATACAGATTATGTTTGGTATTATGATCTTTTTGGGACAAGACCCCTAAAAATGTTATTTTGCCTACAGCTGAGGTTTTAAAGTTACAAAATCAAAGTTTTAAAATGCCACCATCATGACTACACACATCTCGGTAAAGGGCAAAATGCAGAGGCAAATGGGCCTCATGTCACCAAACCGAATGTGCAGTACAACCATGTACTTTACATGAGTATGTAATGAAACGATTAGATACGTATAGACCCGTCTGTGTATGTGCATGTGTGTGGATGTGTAATATACCATGCATAAATCATGATTCATCAAGGAATAATGTGTTTCATTACCGTTTGAACAGATTGCATGATTATGAATAGGGGTGTGGGAACATGAGGATAGGAGTAGTGGGAATTGTGCATGTGCGTGTGGGCGGATATGAAGGATTTTTCTAGACTCTCCATTCTCCCTTAAAGTCTGTTCATGTTTCAGACTCTTTTTATACTACAGTGTCTTTAAAAGAAACCCATATACGCACAACGTTAATGCAGCCTCGCCATAGATAAAGGGTTAAAGCGACGTTCTGATCACAGCATCCATGCAGCATGAAGCGATTATATTTACGTTAAATCTTAGCTAGTTCACTAAAGAAATTGGGAACAGTTAGCCGATTCATTCATGTAGCTGATTTGTGCTTATTATTGGCAAGAAGCCCACTCACTCACTCTAGTCACTCAGACTAGATCCCATCGACATTCAGCAAGGCATAATTAGTCCTGCTCTCTGGGTGGAAAAGATGGCCATCTTTTCTTGGCTGTTAAACAGAGCAATGTCTGATAGTTAATTTATACAGAAAAGGGCAATTTGTGCTCTACTCCAAGTGCATTCAGCTGCCCTATAACGCTGCATGAACAGCAATCCAAAAGCATGTGCCAGCTGGCTTCTTCTGTTCTGGAGGAGACATGTGCTAGCTTTTGCCTTCCCCTCCTGATAGCTGGGAATCAGCCATGACTAAATTGGGTAAACATCACAAATGACTTACAAAAATGAACGAACAGTGTTTCTGAGATTCTTTGAGTTCCTTTAAAGAACATTGGAAATCACTTGTTAAGCATTTACTCAGTGGGACTCAGTATCTTAGCTCAAACCACATGAAGCGCTCCATCTCTGACATGTCCCTTTAAACGTCATCTATATTTTATTGTTGCGTATCGCTCAATACTTTCAGTTTGCAACGATGGTGCCTTCTGACAAACACCAAATGGACAAACAACATCTGACCATACACCGTAAACCCTTACAGCTCTGTGACAACGCTGAGAGCCAAATAATTCCTATTATTAACTATATATAAATAATTAATATTACCGCCATTTTATAAAAGTGAGAGGCTGCTGGAAAAACATCACCTGCAGATTCATTGTTATTGATGTGGCACTTTTGTTTGATATGAACATTAACTGAAACTCTTAGCTTCTATCTGCATGATTGTATAACTTCATGTTGCTCTCTGTTTGCTTTGTAAAATGACATTTAACAGTATTTAGATTGTTTCGCTGTGTCAGACTGTTTTCCAACAATCATGCATTTGAGATTAGATTTTATTCATGAATGCTTATCATAAGCTGTACAGACACACGTGTTACTGTATGTTTTGGCGATGTTGCCAGCAAACTGGTTATGTCCTGTATTCAGTTAAAAGGATACAGGTTTGCTTGACATCAATTAGGAGAAGTCGAAGGCTTCCTGAGCCATCGCACATCAAATGAGCCGTCTTATAGGTCTTCTTTCCCTGCGGCCGTGCAAAATTTCTGATAAATCCCTTGATAACTGCTAATTAAAATGGAGGTGTCCAGAAATGCACCATGTGCTCACTACTCCAGGAGCACTGGCACAGATAAGGTGGACCAGTGAAAAGATTTATGAATACGGAGAAGTGGCCTTCAATATTTCAATTAATCCTGCTTTAATTTCTGCCCTGGATGTAGACTGCATCCTCTGCAGGTCTTCTGATATATAGCCTTTTTTTCACTATTAACACCCTACGTATTGATGGTGTATGCAGTGGCGGAATAAATTAAATGCATGGTTTATCTGCAAATAGTTGTCAGTCATGCTGTCTTGTATTTGCCTGCCGGTGTAACGACACGTTAGCCAGTAGGGGTGTAAGAAAATACATGTAATGACACACGTGAGTATCGCGATATTTTGTTTGGCGATATTGTATCGATTCTCAAAAACAAAATATTGATATTTATTAAAAAAAATAATAATAAAATAAATTATACAGATTCATGGCAGTTTCATTTTGTTCCATTTATATCCCAACCGCTAGATCACAATCTTCTTAACAGTGACAGGAAGTAACACGTTAATGGAGATTTAGGATAGCTCCTCAAGGTTAGGCCCGCGAAAATAAGGACGGAGAACTCACAACGGTTTATTCCTCAGTACACAGGAAAAACCTCCGTAATAACATGTTACTAAAACAAAAATACTCATTAATATGAGAAAATGAAAATAAAAGAGAATATGGGTTGCAGCATCAGACTTCCACACACATGTGGTGTTATAACTGAAGCGTGCACACTTTTGCGCATGCGCACATCCAACTAGTATAACAGTAATAAAGCAACGGCACATTGCTCTTAAAGAGGTAGCACCACTCCACTCGTTACAAAGTACTAGCATAACGGCGCGCTACTAATGTTAACGTTAAAATAGTTCGCTATAGATATGAAGATGCGCATAGAATTGCCCTGACATCTGAGCATATCGACCAGCATATCTTTCTTCCGAAAAACCTTGACATTAAATAAAAAGACAAATATAAATACAAATCAAAGAAAGCTGTAAAATCCAAGTTTAAAGGTTCTGAGAATGTTCAACATCTGTAAATATTTTATTGTTTAGATTTGTTTTGTTTTCTTTAGGAATCCTGCAAGCACTTTATTTTTTCATTGATATTTAAGCAGATATAATTCTTTTGTTCAGATCAAAATGTTAGGACACTGCATGCTACAATTGTAAACTCAAACTGTGAAGCTTTAAAGGCAGGGTCTAAAAATATATGTGGTCTGTTTATAACAGCTAACATTTAATACATTTAATTCAACACATTTATTACATTTAAGAAATCCTGCAAGCACTTTATTTTCCCCCCTTTATTCATACTGCACATAAAGTGGTTCAATCATATTGAATGTTACAGGGGCTGATTAATGCAAATGCAGTTCCCACTGTGTTCTGGTAAAATAAGAAATCTTTTTTGCTAAGGTTTGCATATGGTGGTGGTATTCTTGACAGCTTCCCTAAAACTTTATCCTATAATTAATTAAAATAAGAAATATCCCAATATATCGCCTTGCTTAAAATATCGCAATGTATCGCAACATATCGTATCGCAACCCCGTATCGTGATACGTATCGTATCGTCAGATTCTTGCCAATACACAGCCCTATTAGCCAGGTGTGTTTCCTTTGAACGGAAAGTGAGTGTCATTAATAGCTTTCAGTAATGATGAAGTCAAATTCTAACAGTTGTAAAGTAATAAAACTAATAAATGTTCTGTCTTATATATGCTCCATACGTTTCTGTTTTATATATACATTTTAAACATGTTTTTCTGATTTTCATTTCATCTGGCCACAGCATCGTGTTGGTAAATCTTCTGATTACGCCTTGGTGAAACTTCAGGAAATCAGTTGCTTGGTTGTGCTATTTGGTCTTTATTTTAAAAGCCAAATCAAAAGACATTGTCTAATACTGTTAGATTGCCTGGAATAATAATTACTATTATATTTTGCAGTTAACAGTGAAACAACTAATACTGTAGCATTAGACATAATTTCCTTTTGTGAGTAAAACTGCATAAATTGTACACGGTCAGTACACTGCTGTGCAGGAAATTGGGCTTGTTGGAGAATTTATTACAGTTCTTCCCTCTCTGCAGGAATAATACCAAACAGCCTCTATTTAAAAAAAGAAAAACAGAAACACGGTCTAATATTTAATATCGTCCGTTACTTAACGAAATACAGTTTTTTTTGTATTTTGTGGTATTGCATCTTGTTGTATTGTACCACATTTTAGAGAGATTCCGAAATGAATTCAGTCCTGTGTCCTGAGTGACACAACCTCTTCAGTCAACCAAATCTCAAATGACAGATGAACACATTTATACCGTACTGGGTTGCCAAGGCTGTGCGAATCAAGCAACCCAGAAAGCGACCAAACCAGACAAAAAACTCCAAACTCAAAATATGACATGCTTCATGTAGATCCTATACAGTGCTTTTCAGCGCCATTCAGTGAAGCAGGTCATCGATTTAACATCATCACACGTTCAAATTTAAAATAGCTTAAAATCCATGTCTATAGAATACACATTTTATTTGAATAGTGACTAAAACACTAAAACAGAGGACCACGATGCCAATATCATGTTTATATTCAGAAGGGAATTAGATGGGTTGAGCTCTTGGTTATCTTTAGGATTGCATATGTGAATAAATGAAAGCAGTCAGCTTTAGAAGATGGCAAGTTTAACCTGAATTACTGTCAAGACCTCTGGATCGAATCAGGAGCTCGCTGTCATGTGTCAGCGATTGAACTAGGTCTTTAAATGTCACAGTTGTTCAGAGAGGTGGTGCCGTGCATTACAATCAGGAAGCTGATGGAGGGCTGTCTATGAAAAACATTGTCACTTCAGTGTGTGTAAGAGGAAGTGATATATTTCCTGGGTTTTTTTTTTTTTGGTGTTACTCGTGTTTTTTGGGGGTTTTACTCGGTTCCTGTTGGTGTAAATTGCATTCTAAAATGAATATGTGATTCTGTTCTCCAAATCTGCATTTTGCACAGGTGATGGGTGGAGGATTTGTGTTTCTGCCACTCAGTCTTACCTTCTTTTGTTCCATTTTGTACATAGCAAGGCTTTGCTGTCCCTTCAGGCAGAATGGAGCAGATAAACAGTCATAGTACGTGCTTCAGAAAAGGGAATTCAATCTTAAAGCAGAAAAAGATTTTGTATATTTATTTACTATAAACCTCGGTCAGAAAATACATTTCACCGGAAGGTGTTGTTTACAGTACTTCCACTATGCATTTACAGAATGTAGTGTAGTTTCACTTCATCTAGGTGAACTTTGACTTGTGAATTCTTAAACCCTTGGCCTCATGCAAACTTTAGACTTTCAGCTGGACCAGACATTTCTTTTCTTCAGGATTGTAATCAGCTTAACCAGATGCCGAATGTTTCTCGGCTGATGTACACAGGAGTAACGTGAGAGCAGGCCGCAGTTCCTACTGACAACCCAATGATAACAATTCACCATCACAGCAAATCTCCACTTTGTGCTGCGAGTTGCTTGCAGGGCTTTAGAGAAGCGTCAGTGACTACGACACATATTTCATCAATGCTTTTTATGGGTTCTTACCGAGCGCTAATTTCATCAAGTCCAATTTCGGTCACGGTTATGAGCTTTGGACGCCGCAGGGCTGTGCTTTATGTCTTCCACAGAAAACGGTAGCTGAGAACATCTCTATAAATGGGCTCTAGGAATAGGATTGTAAAACACCTCATGATTATGATGTGATATGATGGGTGTGTACAACGCTTTCACAGATCTCAAACCTCCCTAATGAAACACCATTGATGAAATGCAGCCTCTTCAGCATGTATCTGTGAGGCTGAGCAGGTGAGAAGACTTAATCAAGCCAGCCTGATGTAGAGCATGGTACACGTTCTCCCTTTCTGCTTTAGTCTTATTTCTCCCAACTCTCTGCTGTTTCAGTGTATTGTAACAGTTTCCACAGATGCTCACACAGATCACCACTGTTTTTATATTAGCCTTTTCTGGACGGTATGTTATTGTTTTTGCCTCAAAAGAACCTTAGTCCTAGTTCTTCAGTTGTATGAATAATGTAGGAATATGCAGATATGAAGGTACAGTATATACCTAAACCAGTATATACCTAAAACATTTCTTTATTAGTCTCCAGTGTCAGTTTTGAAGCAGTAAGAGTTCTTAGCACAGGAAAGTTTTCAGGACAGATGAATTTATGATTAATAGGGGCTTTTTACACCTGGTCACTATACCATCGGATAGCTATCCGATGGTAAAAAGACCAGGTGTAAACGCCCTCCGAAACGGTTTCGAGACGGATATAAATCCGATCTCTCAAACCCCTTCAGGAGGTGGTCTGGGACGCATTTCAGGTGAAACTGGACATGTGTAAATGTATGTGGTTTTTAAAGCCACATACGTCAGCGCTTTACTTCTCCCAAACAGAAGTACGTCACTTGCAGGTGACTCGCGAGTTGTGCATTGTGCCAGAAACAAACATGTTTTCCCACCAGGGCTGTCTCCGGTCTTTCACCCAGGTGTCTCGTTGGGTCTTAAAATGCACTGCTGCCTCCAGCGAAAATGCAGCAAACAGTAAATGCTGTTTTTTGTAGCAACCACATACACCAAAGTGTGTTCCGTTTCAATTACCCCAGAAATGAGGTAAAATATATTTGCATATTGGGTGGGAGTAAAAAGATCAGATTGATATCCGATTCGCCAAGACGCATTTATGTGGCTTAATGTAAATGGAACAGTTTTAACAAATCAGATAGCTATCGGATCAGAGAAAACACATGAAGTGACCAGGTGTAAAAAGGTCCTTAGTGTTATTATTAAATGCTTGTGAAGTGAATGATGTTTGTGAGAGAACTGTTTAGTGGTCCTATAATGTAAGTGAAAACAGGAGCTAACTTATCTCCCAGGCATTTCACAACATTCTATTTAACTCGAAACCATTAAAACGCATGACATGTTGTTACTTAATAAAATCAACATTGTAGTCATTGGCACATTGCTGTGGTATAAGTGCAATAACATAATCCTGACCAAGACTTTTCTTCTAACCTCATGGTCCTTCATGTGTTATTCCTCATACGATTAATGATATGAGACCATGTTAGAAACTATAGTGACATTAGAACGCTGGAAAAGCAACTAATGAGATATTTTGCAATTAAAAATAGTTTAATGGCTACTAAATATCCCAGGTGATTATTAGTTTTGTGTTTAATAAAGAAAATCATTTAACACACCTGTAGTTCCACAGTTTTACTTCCCTTGTGTTCAAACCCTCTTGTCTTAGACTCATACTGAACGGTCTTGGAAATCATGTCCAATTCAATACTGTACATTGAATTTATTTATTTATTTATTTGAATTATAATTTCAACTTGGCACAATCTTGCTGGATGTCGTAGTAAAATGACAGCATGTCTGTAGGTGTATGTGTGTGTGTGTGTGTGTGTGTGTGTTCCCTAATGGCATTCTTTTGCGGTGTGATGTGTCACGTCGCATGGACAAGATGTGGACACAAGTTTTTTTTAAGCTTTAATAGCTTGGATATTGTAAGTGTAGTTGAAAAACTGCTTAATTTAGCCTTTTCTTGCAAATGTCATCATGAGAAGCACACGTGCTTAACGTACTTTAGAGGGTGTGTGTATTCAGCACAACACATCAAAACGGTTCAAGATTAATTTCTTCACATTTTATATTATTATGGTTTATAATAATTGGCTATGAGTCAATAGTAATATAGACAGTTCAGATACTTGTGCTGTTGCTGATCTTTTACTTCCGCTTTTGGCTTTCTTGACGGTTTTGAAAACTTCAAAATGTCCCAAAGACACATCTAATATTCAAGCTATAAAAACACACCAGTGTTTATTGCAGTGTTACACTTTGTATATTTATATTGCTCTTGGCTTTTCATGTTTCATGTATTTACCTCTATGCATCTGTCAACTGCTTTAGATCATATAATATGCTGACTGATCACATATTGTACACATAAACAGTGGGTGTTGTGGGCGGGTTGTTTCCTTGCATTGTTTTGCATGAGGCCTGTAATTGTTGCATGATAAGGACACATATAGTTGGAAACTGGCTGTGTAAGTCTTATATGTTCTTATATGTTCTGCTGAACACACACATACACACACACACACACACACACACACACACACACACACACACACACACACACACACACACACACACACACACACACATTTGGATAAAGAAATAAATAAATTGGAAGTGTCAAATGTTAGCTTAATCATTCCAATCCAACCCCCACCAGCTACAATATGTGCATACAGTGTCCATGGCAATACAAAAGAAATGTGCTCCTGTTGCCTTTTGCTGAGAATTTAGTTACTACTTTTTGGTTACTACTTTATTACTTTGGCTGGGGGAAAAAAAAATCAGCGAAAAATCTCTTTCGCTGACCTCTGAGTGAGAATTTCCATATTGGGATTTTTAGAGATCGATAAGAACGAACAATAACAATGACGTCACACACAGCACGCCGTTGCGCTAAAAAGTTGGCGAGGTTATGGTGAAAGAAAGCATTTTCGCTTTTCTTTCAAAATGTTTGTCTAATGGCAGCCGTAACATTAATAGTTTTGCCTGAATTGAAGTATCTCCCTATATAATAATTAGGTCTAACACCTCACTCTCCCTCCAGTGACTTGCTCCATCACTGTTCTCCATTTTGTAGGCGTAGTCATGTTTGTGTGCGTACTCGCTGGCGCATAATTGTGACGGATGTCGATGTAGATCGACGTAAAAGTCGCATCAAATCCACCTTTGTTGTTCACACTGCGGCCACATTGGAAAAATCAGATTTGGGTCTGATTCAGGACCACATATGGAAGTGGTCTAAATCTGATTTGAAAAAAAAAATCAGATCTGGACAAGATTTGAGTGTTCACACTACTCCTGAAAAGTCTGACCTGGTCACTTGACCCCAAAAAAAATCAGATTTGGCCCACTTTTACCTGTAGTGTGAACGCGGCCTAAATGAAACAGCACTGTGCGAGGATGGGGAGTTAATTCGGCTCACAAACATATTAATCAGTCTCAGCCGATTAATGGCAGTAATATGCCATGTTTATTGCCTCAGGTCATCATTTATTCCTTCGAGTTTATTCCTAAAGGATTACCTGGAAATCGGTTTCATAAACTTTTCATTTCTGGATTTGAAAAGACTTTAAGGCTGTTCTTGTTTTGCCAATCACACCAGCTGTTCAGCAGACCAGATGAATTTTTCATGCTTGTCAAACCAGATCGTGACAATTTGGTAGAACTCTGTGCGTGAATGTAGTAATGGGCGATATAAACGATATACGATATAAACGATACAACATTGGCCTACGATAGAGATTTTAATTCTATTGCACTATCGCGATAATGCATGTTGATGACGCAATCTACCCGCGAAATTTAGAGCCACGAGCTGCAGCCGGCTGCAACGAATCATCATATTCGTCATCTTGAATAAACATGGCTGAAAGCGTCAGCGAAACAGAGGAGCTCGTTAAAAAGACCGGTGCAACATCTATTATTGGTTTGGATTTAAGCCGTCCGACGAGCAGCGGAAAAATATACTCTGTAGAGTGTGTGGGGCAAAAGTTCCAGCTAAGAGCGGTAACATGACTAATCTGTTCTACCACCTCAAAACTAAACATGTCGTTGAATACCACCGGCAATGCAGCCAACCGCAAGATCCAGTACGAAGAACGCATGACAGAAAATACAGGAACTGATCCAAACCTCAATCTAACAGTCATTTTCAAAAGGTACTCCTTATATTTGGAAGAGCTAACAGGCTAACGCTAGCGCTAACATGCTAACACCAGACAGTTTTTCCTGTGCTTTGCATATTTTGTGTCCTTTAAGAAAATAACTACATTTGCACTTTTTACTGTATATATGGCATGGCACTACTGTAAAGAAACTTTTATACTTTAAAAATTCTCTTTTAGTTGACGTATATGTTCCTTATACTGAAAGTATTTTACTTATTTATTTTGTGCTTTCATTTAGCACTTGTTTTCATTTGAAGTATGTGCACTACACTTGGAAAAATTTTCTTTATTTAAAATAGCCATGCCTAATACTGGAAGTATATCCCTAATTCACAGTGTCCATTTTTTTATTAACAAGACACCAGTTTTAATTTCATTAGGAGAACAAAATGTTTAAAAGCAAATGTGTTACCTCGGCTGCAGGTTTGAAATATGCTTTTATTCAAAGTATCTGTGCATTTACACAGAATAATTTTCTTTGCCTAATTAATACTGGAAGTATTTTCAGTACAGTGTATGTTCCTTAACTAAAAAGACACAAGTTTTTATGTTCTCTGCAACTTGGGTGGCATTTAAGAACCAAGGACTTGAACTAAGTATAGTGCCTTTTAGAAGGAAAGACTTATTTATCTGCAACATTTTGTTGTATCATTAGTTTTGCTTTTTCACAATAAATGTTCTCAAAACGACATGTTTCTTTATTTCTTAAAAAAATACATTTAGCAGTTTGGCTTTCCTAAGGGTCTGTGTAACCTGTTCTGAAATAGTTCTATTATAATTTATATATCGCAATATATATCGTTATCGCAAGAGGCTGTAATGTATATCGCAATATGGATTTTAGGCCATATCGCCCATCCCTACGTGAATGTGCAGTTTTTCTTCTGCAATTGTAGATTAGAAGCACAGTGTAGAAAAAAAAGGTAGTAGAAAATGAACTCGGCTCCTTCCCAAGATGCTTTAAACAATCGCATCTTCATTATGTTGAAATCCTGGAGGACTCGTAGGGGTTCTGAGTTTAAACAAATGACTGTCTCATAATAATCTATTTCCTCTGTTTAATACCTCAGCGTGTGTCTTTCACTTCCCATTTCACAAGAGGTTATCAGTTACTCTAAGATATTGTGAGCTCTTGGGTGTCTTCCAACGTTTTCTTGCGCTACCCAAAATATATCGTGGCCACGATGCTAACAAACACTCGCTCTTGGCTTAAAGTTTTATTCACATTAATGTGCTTTTTGGAAACTTTTCCCTTTCTTTTTCCTTAGCTTCTAATTAGCCTTTACAATTCCTTGACACTGTCTTTTGATATACTGCACGACACAATGGAGCTCGGGCTTTATTTGGTTTATGAGACTTTTCACTGTTGTGAATGTGCTATCCTGATTATTTTTAGCACACTCACCGAAGTCGATAATTAGGCTTAAACATCCTCTCAGAAACGTTCGGCTTGTGCGATTAAAAACACGGCAAAGTGCAACCGAACGCAATTGCTGTTGATATCACAGTCTTGATGAAACATGTGATAGAGACATTATTAAGTTGTTACAGTTATAAGGGATGGTACTTTTGTCACTTCCATGCCTCTGCTCTTTCAGCTACTGTATGCACATATTCTTGCTTACATTTTGTTTAACCAGCCCTGTGCTGTGAGAACGTACAGTACACTACAACACGTAAACACAAATCATGCTTTTCGGTTTGTTTTCTGGTCGAAACAAACCATTCTTTACTGTGGTTATTCATTCATATCTCTACTACAGAAGGTAAGGATATAAAACTGCTGAATGAAGACTTTCCTCCTGTTTGTCTTATTTATGTCTTATTTCTTGACACGCAGCTTGATCGGACAGTGTGTGTGTGTGTGCATAAGGCTGATAGATTTGAAAGGATGCTTTTGTTCTGTTGGGCTTGGTTTAACATAAATCCTAAATAATTCAGTACAAAAAAATTGATTTTATCTTTGAGACAAGACTCTGCTAGTCCACTAATACCGGTCACACCTGGATCCACCACATACGTCTGCTGTACATTACTGGTACCAGTTATAGCACCATTTGGATATATGTAAAACATTGTTTCTAAGTATGAAGAAGAGCTGTTTGTAGAAGGATGTCTGTTGGCAATGCTCGGTTGGTTTCTCTACTGATCCTTGAAGTCAAGAGTAAATGAAAAGTGCTGCGTAAAGCTGAGTACATTTCATTATAGAAGAGACTTAAGTGGATCAGCTGTAAAAACAAACCATCCGTTCTTTCTAATTCCATAATGATGTTTACCTATTTATTGATTCTGCGACAACGGGAATTATAATTAGTTTAGATTTGATTGACCACAAAAGTATAATTGTCTTGATGCAGTTATTAGACTATAGTTTCTAATTACGAAACAAAAAATCAACACAGGGTTAGGTTTGGATTTACTGTATATTTAATTTGTCAGACGTGTGATTTGTATTTTGTTTTTTATTTCCACAGTGTGTCCTACTCTGTACATGTCTCTGATGATTATCCAGGTAAAGTATTTACTCCATTTTCTTTTCTTTCATTTTCTTTAGTTTATTTATTTTATTTTATTGCATTGCATTTTTTTATTTTTTTTTATTTTATTTCATTTTTATTTTATTTTACTCCTTTTTATTTACACCACTGGTTCCCAAAGTGGGCTCCATGGACACCCTGGTGTCACTGAAGCATAGCCATGGGAGGTTGTCTACTTTTTATTAATAATAAATTTAACAAAGTTTAATAATGTTTATGAAATAAATCCATACTGAGGAGGTTTGTGGAATTTATTTGTTTGAATGGGCTACAAAAAGCTTGTGAGCCACATATTACATGAGCAGTGAAATTACAAAATCAGTGGAGAGTTTATTTAAGCTCCAAATGATTATATGGAAGGAATCTGAATTTATTTGGATTTTTCACCTAAACTATTATGTCAGACTCTGAATGTATATAAATAATAAAGGCAATACAATCTGTAGATGTTCCATATTCATTACCAGTAATGGCTTTTAGTTACCTTTTTATCCCCCTCCTTATACTTGTCCCGGCTTAATGAACAGCATATTTAGATCACGTCAAGTTTCGCTCCACCGCTATGACAAGCAGCCGGAGTCTTTTAGGCTGAGAGTTTAATTTGGTCAATGAACTATAATTGGCCTGCCAAGAAATCTCCTGCAGGACATGTCATGTGAAAGCGCAGTTAATGTAGCTGTTGCTGAATTGCCCACTGCTTCAGAGTAAAGGCACATTTTAGCCTTTTTCCCCCACACCATGGGGTCATTAAAATGATACTTGATTTCACTTTTACTCAGTCAGCACACTGGTCCATCGATCTAAAGTGCCTAAATGTGTATATCTGTTATTGCATTGCCCTTGACGTAAACATCATTAAGTGCAGGATGGATAGCAGCATTATGTTTTAAGACCCATACGTTTTAGTTATAAGTTTGGTTTTAGTTATAAAAGTTTAGAAAACAAAAAAACGTTCTATTTAACGTTATTGTTAGTATGTTGCTGTAGTTGCAGAAGTATTTAAGAATTATTTTCCTATAAATGTGTTTTTATCTCTTGTATCACTGCAGTTTCAGTGTTATCACTGACAGTGTTTTTATTATTTTTATTTTTAGGCCAACACATCCTACCTTTTAAATATTTATTGTTATATTTACTATTGTAGAATATCCGAAACAATCCAAAACCAGTTATGTTATAGCAGCTAAAGATAGTCGTTCCCTCACCAGCCTCGATTTTCTCTCTAAAAATAAATAGTAAAAAAAATATTTAACTAGTTGGAACATCGCCAAGAAACGTTTCTCATGGCCGTACCGCCGACACTATGTCGAGAAACCTGCAGAAATCCTTACCTAACATCAACTCATCTGATCTCATCAATACGCTTGTGACTGAAGGATCACAAATCCCCACAGCCGTATTCCAACGTCTAGAGGAAAGCTTTCCCAGAAGAGTGGTGCTTATTATGACGTTAAAAGGTGGACTAAATCTCGATGTTCAGAAAGGACATACGGTTGTGTTGGCCAGGTGTCCTTGAACCATATATTTTTGTCACTATGACACTTTTGTTTTAGTGGTTTAGAGGATTGACCTGCTTTTTATTTTCAGAAAGACACAGATACACTGATTCAGACCACGTTTCCAAATCATGGTCTTGATCCAATGTTCTGAAACTTAATCCTACCTTCATCATAGTGCACAGTCAGCTTCGCATTTGTTTGGTCGTTATTTACAAAAGCTGGCGTATGGCAAAAATTAAAGTAGTGTGATAGTTAGTTCAAGTGAAAAAAATGATTTAAAAGCCACATTGCTTTCTTCAGCCTCCTTCTCTTCTTCTTATGCAGTGTCTTAAAGAAACATGACTAGAAAATTGACTCTCACTGCTAATTTGATTACACACTACAAATAAATAAATTGTGTATTATAAATAGATGCGTACCGCAAAATCCAATAAGACCATTATCTTAGTCTGTTCATCGGTGTGTTGTGGGCATGCAAACACGATCAATCAGAATTGTTTAATTAGACCGTTATTATAGCCCTGGTTTGGTTGATTGCTTTTCATGTTAATGCTAATTGATGTGTCCTGTTTCTCTTTCAGACAACACATACGTCTCAAACTCTGAGAACAACGATGATGTATTAGTAACAAGAGATCCCATACCAGTTATTTTCCATAGAATTGCAACAGGTAAAGACTTTATGATAGGATATTAATTAATCACAGCTTATGTTTCTCTAGTTATTACTTTGTTAAATGAGATAAATGCATACGATAATAAATAATAGAGATGTGCAGTACACTCTGTAGGTTAGAGTCAAATTAGACTTTTAATTTTAATTGTCAGAAACGCCTGGGCATGGTGATGGTGTTATTCAGCAGGACAGCTGATGGTTCTTGTATGAAGTAATTCACATACATATTGTTTCGAAGTGGTCACATATTTTGGTAACTCGAATAGACCACAGATGGCCATTATCTTCAGTTAGTCACTAAATTGGTGCATTGCCATACATTCAGGGACTAATTACATAGCTTAAGCCTACAGGTTTAAGAATTTTCTCTTGTTTTGTTTGCTGCTTAAATCTGGAATACTGACTGCAATTTCTTCCCCAATGAACGCAAATAGAAATTGTCTCGCACAGCAGCTGATAGATAATAAGCACTTATACACAAGAGCACAAACAGATGAAAGGAAAGCAGTATAAGGTGTGTGTAAGGTGCTGCCTTCCCAGCTTCAGTGAGCCCTGCCAGTTATTCTTTATGTCTCTGGAAAAATTAGTATAGCGATGAGCTCTGTTCATCTGAATGATATTTCAGTCGGTGTTGTGATAGTGGGGAAGAAGGCTAATGATGTCACTCCAAAATCTTTCATGGTCAGGTGATTGTAACGGTCATAGCATACTGTATACAGTAACATACAATCGTTTTATCCTCATCAAGAGATTCACCGAGACCTCTTGTTTTACAGAGTAAAACTATCATAATAAATGTGTATGTCTTTTCAGTCCCACTTCCCTCTAAATGGGAAAAGTGGATCCAAACCATAACCAGCAAAATGTCCCTACAGCGTAACAGAGCCCACAGTTCCTCCATTCATGTGTCATCTGACTGTAAATGGCAGATGGTATAGAGTCATAAGCCTATGAGTCATAAGCCCAGTGCTTCCACTGTTGTTCTTAATAAAGCAAGAGCTCTATTTTTTGTTTCAGCTTCAGAGATGTTTATCAGCACAACTTTGTCTAGACATAATACGTTTTCTATTTCATCTTCAGAGATGTTTATCAGCAGAGACAAAATACATTTCCTCAGTGGCCCCATTTCGACCTGCCATGTACAGTACTGTATATAGACAGCTTCAGCAGTAGATTGCCTAAATAATTAGCAGCTTAGCTAATCATCTATATCACAGCAGGTAAAGCCACAGGCTACAGGTCTAAATCCCAGGAGTGATGACGATAAAGGAACGAAAGATATAGATCAGAAGACATCTATTTAGATTTAGTAATCTGTGGTTAGGGGATTAAATAATGTGGATGGGTTATCCAAGGTTTACTTGCTGTACTGTATATGCAGCAGAGTGCTGGAGTGTAATTGACTGTGGATGTGTCTACTGATTTAGCAGTGAAGTATGTCTCCTTAATCACATTTAGTGCAAAGTCAATGCAAAAGAGAATCCATTAGAACCTTGCATTTTCTTAATGTGATGCCATAATTACTAAAAGGCGAATAAAAATACAAAAAAATAAATGTCATAGCTTAATAATCGACTAAGTAGGTATAGATCATCATCAGTGATTTCGTGTTTTCTACAGAGATAAGGACAGCTAACGATGACAGTTGTCTTTCCATCAAGTCAAAGCTTCAAATTGACAAAAACCCGGTAAGAGAGATACCACAGTGTTTCATTCATTAATCTGATTTTTACGTTTACATGTAATAACTAATAACTTGTTTCTATTCTACAGTGCCATTACACTGTAGAAGAGGATTCAGAGGGAGATAATGACTCTGAAGAGTTCTACTATGGTGGACAGGCAAGTGTAAATGATGTTTATTTACATGGAAATTAGTTTTTATAGCTCATGACAAACCCTAAATTCTAGATCCTTTTCTAGATTATCACACCGAGCAAATAAAAGCACCATTGTGCTGCCAGGTCATGTGTTTTTGTCATCCAGAAACATAAGTGACCAGTTTAAAAAGCGTATTAATACACATGAATAGAAATGGACCTACTCACGGTAACATAGGACATTATGTTTACGGCTTCGGTAAAAATGCAGCAAGCCATTAGCCAACTTTTGGCAGTAAGATTTGGTGTTCTGTTCTTTCAACAAACATAAAATTTATTACGTCCCTCAGGATAATGTTTTTTTTTCCTCTGATATGTTCACCCATTGGCTTAGTGTTTAGTACACTAGCATCTCCGGGATGATGGGTTCAAGGTCTGTCTCTGCCATGTGTGTACAGTTTGTTTGTTCTCCTTTAGGGGTTTCCTCCTGGTACACAAGTTTCCTTCCCCCAGTCCTAAAACACACGTTTGGCTGATCAGCATCTCTGAATTGTCCATGATGCCTGAGTGTGTGTGTGATTGTGCCTTGTGATCTCATCCTGTCTAGGGTGTTCCTTTCCTTGCTGAGGGACACCCTGAACGGGGTGCCAACTCATCACAGTGCTTATCCACTTACTTATTAATAATAGGAAGGCAAGACACTAAAAACGATTTTGTAACCAGCCAAAGCCAAAAACCCTTAAGCTTTCTTTGCTCTATAAAGCTATTAGTACATTCATCAAAGGAGGTAAGAGAAGATTTCAATCATGAAGATATGAATGTCAGCGCCAGCGAGTCCTTCTTAAATAACTCATATACCGGATCATTGGTGAAAATCCATTATAATAAAGCCAGGACATGTGACCTCGATTTACCCTCAGTGAACCAGACTCACGGCAGACTTTCGTGACTGATTAGTTAGCCGTCATTTGGATGAATATGGATCCTCTAATGCCCTCGGTGCCTGTGAACGCACACTGGCACTCGCTCACAGTAATGTGGCCCCATTACAGCTCTGACATCCATTGTGGTTTTGGAAGTGTTCAATCACTGCAGGCAACATTGTCATCTTCATCATCATCATTATCATCATTGCTTCACATCCTCTGTTGAAAAGTTATATTTCAGCGCTGAGGTTATCAGATGATGCTAAATAAATTGCTCAGCATTTTAGTTTGGTCATAATAAGAAAGTAGAACTAGTGCCTGTTTATTTCACCATTTCTGTTACAGTTTGCTGCCTGTAGATAAACCTCATGTTGTCATAGCTACTTACGTAGCATGATTTACTTTTGGAAGTTTCTTGATTTGCCTCGAATGAATTAAAATGTGATTATTTTGATGAAGTAGGTGAAGCGGAACACAGGCAAACAGATCCACATTGTCGACTAGAACAGATCTGTCAATCCTGACAGCAAAATGTAAACAACAAATTTCCCCCAGGATTATTTGTCTGGCTGTCTGGCACATTCGGACAATTAACTACACAAAGATTACATTCAGAAAAGTTCTCAAAATTGGTTTGGTTCAGGAAGGAAGGTTTATGAATCACAAAACTGTGAACTTGCCTTGTTATGAATATAAGAAGTGGGGATTGTGTAGCAATTTGGTGATGTCATATTAGAGCAAATAAACAGTTGCTTAAAACATCAGATGATTCAGTGAACCCTCGTGTCCTGTGTTCTGTATCATTACCAAGAATACTGTGCACATGACTAGGATCTGTATAGGACCATACTGAAACTGGGGAGTCTATTTGTAATAACAGTTTAATCTGAAGCTTTTCAAAAAAACACGAAGAATGGACAATGTAATTAAAACTAGATTTTTATTCATGAGAAATCCAGAGTTTTAAGGGCTTCAGAATGTAATGCAGTTCTATGACACACTTGCACTGAATAATGATGTAGAATCAGCTCAGCAAGTATAAGCATGGAAGTTTTAGGAAGGTTTAGGAAGCTGGTCTGTTTGAGCAGAGTTTACAGATGACAGAGCAGAGAGAACTGGACAGACAAAATTATATCTCGCTGTTCTACACTTCCTAACTAGCTTTGAGCAAACATAAAGATTATTCATGGATCTCATGGGAAGTTTTGAACGCCTTCTCTGTTCCCGAAGTTCTGCTTCCTTCATCATCGTAGTGCCGAATTGAATAAAAACATTCTCAAGATAGTAGATAAAATGAATTAGCTTTGGTGTTATCTTAGGACATGGTAGAACTTTGTGTCTAAAAGTGGAAAGAAGTTCTGACCTTAGTCACCTAGAGTTTCTTGGCTAAAGTTAAATAAATGCACTGCTGCTTTTATTGCCTAGGGCTCAGTGTTTGCCCCTGACCTGTGTGTGTGTGTGTGTGTGTGTGTATGTGTGTGTGTATGTGGGCTTTGCCTCTGGCAGGTGAATTATGATGGGGAACTTCACAAACACCCACAGCTGGAGGCCGACCTGGTAGCCGTGAGGGAGTTATATGGCCATCATGCAGTATCTCTCAGGTACTTGCTTGTTCTTTTGCTTCTTTTGGTTCCTTAGTCAGCAAATCAAATTCTACCCAGCTAAGGAATTTTTGCTACTGTTTAAACTGTTTGTCGTTCAAAGTTTGAGAACACATGTTGGATTGGGTTTGTATATGACAAAGCAAGACATAAGAACCTTTTCATTATTAAAAAAAAAGAAAGAAAAGTGTAATGATCAACTGTGCAAGCACAATAATGTGGTACTTCAATTAAACTTTAAAAAACACTAAAAAAAGCTATAGAAAAAGGGCATTTTTTTCATAATAATAACTGTAAGTCATTGTTGTTAATCTTATTGTATTTTGGTAAATGCCAGCACAGGTTTTTTTTTGTGTGTTAATTGTGTAAAGGGACATGCCGCAAGGTGTTCAGGCCTTTTAAAAGGTCTGCAGTTGTTTTTTTTTTTGTTTTGTTTGTTTTGTGATTCTTTAAATTCAAAAATGTGAAAAAAATTCAGCTTTTGAAGATAAGTGTGTCATTTGGGGCTTATTTTTAAGACATACACAGATACACAATGTGATATCCCACTTACACAGTGGCTGCACGCAGTCAAGCTAGACAAGCAGCTGCTGAGGATTTTCTGCCTCAGAATTCAAAGCGAATACAAACAACCTCCTAGTCGCTAGAGTTTAACCAATTTTTGTAGCAATCCTTTATTGCTTATTATTGATGATATATGTAGTGTGGAAGGAGAACTAGTGAGAAACGAGCCAAGTAAGTAACGAGCATAAGTAATAATGCTGTTTGGTTCTTACTAAGAGGAAGAGATATACTGTGTGAGTATAAAAGAAGCAACAGTGTAAAATGAGAGAAGGGTAAAAAAAAGGGAGGAAATCAACGTTTAGCAGCTTTTAATAACTCTGTTATTACATCACACACACACACACACACACACACACACACACACACACACACACACACACACACACACACACATATATATATGTATGTATATATATATAGCCAAGTTGAATGTAAGTCTGAAGAAGCAGCTCGTGCCAAATGAACACACTAAAACTTACCCCTAGAACCCTGCTCACTTCACCCCTGTGTTTATATTCTTATTTTTACCCATCCAACATTTTATCATGGCCTTATTCATGCATATGTGAAAGTGTGAAATGGGGAAACTGTAACCTGCTGTACACACCACCCAGTAACTTCCCCAGCCACTGGGTATATGCAGTGGATTTCTGCATCTAAAAGGTTTAGCCTGCTTAAAGTCATGTCACTACCAACTTCCTCAATCTATAATGATCTCAATATTTTCCAGACAGTTTGTTATTTTCAAATGAACAGCAGTTGTTTAAGAGTGCAGGCCCGCAGCTTTACAGCAGGTCTGATGATTTGCATATTAGCTGATTTGCTGCGTATGCTGGAATAGATTCATTGTAAACTGCTTACTTGCAGTGCCTTCCAGAATTATTGGCAGCTGCATAAATAGGAGCAAAATGGCAGTATAAAATAAACCTTATTCACTGTCATTCATATTCGAAGGGGAAACAAACAAAAAATCATTCTGATTAAAACCACATTTTTTTAAGAACAAAAATATATATGTGGCAAAATTTAAAATAAACAAAATAAAATTGATATTCATGTAAAAATTGAGAATTTTTTCACAACACCAGGAATTTCCTTTAATCGTGTCCTGTCTCCTGGGGGTATAAATATGAGGTGATTAACCTACATATCCTTGTGTCCCCTTCCTTGTGCTGCGAGTCCCTGTGTAGGATAAACAGTACAGAAAATGGCTGGATGGAATAGTGATCACACTGTCACTCCACACAGAAAGAAGGAGAACGAAAGATTGAAAAAAGAGCTCAAAGATGACAGGTTTAGTGCACAGAGCTGATTTTTGCGTATGTTTCAAAATGGCACTTTTATAGCAGGCTTTTTGCAAGAAAGGAGTCCTTCCTGTGAGCATTTCACACAACGTTGTGGACAAACGCGTCCAAAATCACAACGGCTGAGCTCACTATCAGCATGTGAAAAAAAAAGAAATGTGACATTTACAGAAAACAATTTGTTTATTTCATTTCATGATAGGTGCCATTCATTATGGAAGACGTCGTACATCTTTACGGATTCGCAAGCACTGTTGTAAATATTTTATTTCAAGGCTTCACTCTTACTGATGAGCACGATAAAGGGTTTGATAGCAAACCTTTTTCCAGTCATTATTACCGCAGCATATCATGACAGCATCTGTGATCTTAACATCCTGAGAAAATGTGCACGCTTGACACATAGAGTAGGTGGGGATCATTACAAACGCTGCCAAGCCATTGCTAGAAGAATGATTCATCTGTAAAATCTGGTACTAAAGCAGCATATTTTTTTTAATACTAGGCTATGTTTGTGTGACAGGAAGAAAGCTTATCCTTTTAGTGACAGACATCTGTTTTGTCCACTCGTGCCATTTTTTTTGTCTGTTGTTCGTTTTATGTGCTTTAGAGTAGCGATGTAATTGGACCATTGTGTCTACAGATAAGATTCAACAACGTAAATGTGTAAAGTGTGAAAATGACACTTTGAGTCTTTTGCTTCATTTTTCTAAACAAATCTTTAGCCTTAAAAGCTCAGTGTGGGACTTTTTGAGAGTTGGGATAGAAAATTAGATAACACGTCGCCAGGAGTGTGAGAAATCTGTCTTGCTGTATTATGCATGTGCTGTCACTGTCCATAGCATAACTCTGACATTTCCAATAAATCGCACATCACACCAAGGTACCTGTCTATGTGTCCCCCCCTCCCCCCTCTCTAAGGAGTGGGAAATGTCCGTACATCAGAAATACGTGCGCACCACAGTGACCCAGTGACCTTGTTTTCTACACAAAGACTGATAAAAGGAAGGAAAATGTCTTCCTTTTTCACTTTGCCAGTTTTCGGGGTTTATTTTGCTCTGCAGTTTTAGTAAGATGCAGTTGGTTTGGAAAGTTTGCTAAAACATGCTAATATTTTGTGAGAATTTTCTCCATATTTGTACATTCCGGGACGTTCGTTATCTTTACGTTTTCATTTCTATCCACATTTTCCAAGTCATGGAACTTACGGTCATATCAGGACAGAGAGGTTTATAAAAGGTTTAGCTTTATGATGAGTGAGCTATAATAGATATGACCTTTTATAATCTGTAATGAAGACACAGAAGTACCATTCTCACTTATGTTTACAGTGATCTGCTGCCAAATCTAATCAACCAGAGTCTCAAAAGTGGAGAAATATTCCTGCTAGTCAGTCTCCAGTGAATGTAATGTGTTGCTAATAGCTCCTGTAATAGAACAGAAGTTCAAGTAATTGTCTTGAGCTTCAGTTAATAGAGGAGGGAAGTTGGTCCCAAATGACTGCTCTTTCTGAGTATCTCTTGGCCTTAAACTCAGAGTCTATTAAATCTTGGTCAGCAGCTCAACACTGAAGTTCATGGACACATTCTTTCCTTTTATCCTTTGCAAAGCAATCTGATGTGATAGTTTTTGTTGAGTGATAGGTTCAGATTTTTGTTGATGTTCATTTGCCTTTCATTCTGCTCACTTTTATGTGCATTGCTATAGGATTTACAAACCTAAACAATGAGGAATATGTGAATGATCTCAGATGTAAAAACAGATTTCAAAGATTTTTAGACACCACACACTGCATATTAAACATGTTTAATGTGAAGGCTCATGGCTGGACTCTGAGAAGATTAGTGAGTTAAGATTGGATTTTACACAACTGACCTAACAGGACATAGGGATGTGATAGCTCAGTGGTTAATGTGTTGGATTACAGCTTAGAAGGTTTTAAGTTTGAATCCCATTCCCACTAAGCTGGGCCCCTGATCAAGACCCTTAACCCTCAATTGCTTAGTTGTATAAAATCAGATGAAAATGTATGTCACTCTGGTTAAGGGTGTGTGCTAAATGCTGTAGAAGTAAGGACAATCATTTAGACCAGCCTGAAATCAGGACAACCTTTTACGTTTGTCATGCAAATCAGCCCGATTATCCTCTAACGTGTCCCAGGCAGATGCTGCTTTTTACTCCATAAATGCAACTGAAATAATGTGTAGCATTGTAAAATCATGAGATTTTGCATGGTCGTGTCTATGATTTCAGATAACTGGAGTTGGTAGTCAGCGTTACTGGAAGAAAATCAAAGCATAATAGCAGTTTAAGGACGGCTTTAACGATCGTCTCTTAAAACGTTTATTAAATAATGATGAATGACTCCCCAGACGATCTGAAAACATTCTAAATGAATCCTGAGTGTAAAAGTGTGGTTTGTTGTCTTTTTAGGGAATATGGTGCAATTGATGATGTAGACATTGATCTACACATCGATGTCAGTTTCCTCGATGTAAGTATCAAATGTTTACGTTTATTTATCTGGAACTGTTTGCTGATTGGTGAAGTGATTTTATTTACAGTATATTCAAAAGTCTGAGAGCACCAGTGGAAACGCTTCATGCATTGTTTTCGTATTTAGCACAAGAGTTAAACAATTATACTATTGATATATCACAGTTTATTATGTCCCGCATTTACTTTTAATGACAGTGTGACTCGTACCTGCACGGACTACACAAAACCTTATGACCAAATTTAGATCCAATCCATCCGATTGTCATCTGTACATGTTTCCATAGGAAAGATTAGCCATGAGGAAAATCTGATCTTCTGTACAAAGCAGTTAACATAGTCGATCTCACAAACATGCTTACATTTAAACAGGGACCTAGTAATAGTACAGAATGTTGAATATTAGAAATTCTAAAACCTTTGTTTATATCTCATTTGAAATGAACCAGAAAATCCCATATTTTCCATGTAGCCTCAGACTTTTGGACTCCACAGTATATAAGAGAACGTACTTCTACATTTCTATTGTCTTTCATTTCTACTATATTTTCTGCAGGAGGAAATTGCCCTTGCCTGGGATGTGATCAGGACTGAACCTGTCATTGTACGTCTTCACTGCTCGCTCACGCAGTATCTGAATGGACCAGGTAAGAAAACACATACACACACACACACACACACACACACACACACACACACACACACACACACACACACACACACACACACACACACACACGCGTTTACTAAACATGTTCATACTTGCTTGAAACATGTTTAAAACTGTGTTTCCCAAGTTTCTAACAGAAACTTATCCTTAGGTCTCTTATGCTCATGTCCAGAAATACTCATACTTAATAAAAACATACCTTACTTTACCTCACTAAATACCTACTTTCCTTTGTTTTATTCTAGTTCCCACCGTTGATGTATTTCAAGTGTCCACAAAAGACAGGTTTGGCCTGGGACATCAACTGAAAAAGTATGACTTAAAAAATACATCCTACATCAAATCTTATCAAATTTCTAAACTGATTTGCTCCTGCAGATTTCTACTGTTTAAATCTCTTATCAGGATCATGCAGACCTTTGTCACACAGCAGTGGAAGCATCATACTAAAGACAAGCTTAACTGCCCACATAGCAAAAAGCAGACAGACAAGAAGGTGAAGTCTCCTCTGCATATCTTCTCAACCCTTCGCAGGTAATAGCAACACAACTAAGTATAAAATCTAATAATCCACAACTTTTGGGCTTCTGTGAATTAAAATCCGATAGTTAAACCAAACGCAGTAGCTGTAGTATATTTGCAGGCCTATGTAAAAAAAAATTTGCTCAATTTTCTAAAACGATTGAGTTTGACAATTGGCATAAACATTTGTCAGAATTCTCATTATCCATAGTCTTGATTTCTATGAAGACTACTCTTGTGTGTCAAAATATTCTGTGTTTAATTATGTCAAGCTGTTAAAATCTCCCTTTATCTCACATTTTTCTCCCAGTGAGAATGGTTTAGATCTGATATAAAAAGAAACATCATTACAGAAAGCAAGTAACATTAGGAGGGATTGTACACACAGTAATGTTTTTTCTTCCCTTGATTTGCTTTTCCTAATTATACTTCTGCGGTTCTGTGTTAATGGAGGTCCCCTAGCTATCCCCCACCCGGCTGCACAAAGAACAAAAAGAAACTAAAGCACGAGCAGGATGGTGTGTCCAAATCTCATCGGCTCCTGCGCCGTACATGTTCGAGCGCAGTGAAGCCTGAGGTGGACGGCTGTTCTGGGAAGCCACGCAAACTCCTGGGCCCTTCGCTGTCAGAGCAGACGCCTGGACTCAAACCACCCCAACAGCTATTGCCGACACCTGAAGAGAGCATGATCTCACGGCCTCACCGACTCCTGCCACGCTCCGGCTCAGGTGAGCCTCGGTGTGAACGTAGCACAGGTGCCGACAGTAGCAGCGTTCTGAAGCCCCACCGGCTCCTTCATCGTACCGATGAACTGGACGGTCTCAAGCACCACCAACGGCTCCTCGGCAGGTCCTGCTCCAGCAGTGCCAAGATCACCAAAGGCGAACAGCTCAAGGAGCCGTCTGGAGAGAGTCGTCGTCTCTCGCTCACCTCAGGGCTCATAGGCATCCTGGCCCCGGCACTCTCTCCTGCACCTCCGGTAAGCTTATTGAAGAGCCTTCTGAAGCTCTGCTCATACTTTATTTCTGGTGTTAATCAGTGCTGCATGCATGCATCATTGAGTTTCTCAGCTCTAATGCACATGATTCGACTTAACTGATTTTCAAGCTCTTTATGAGCTAAATTATTCGAATTATAGTATGGAAATGATAATGCAGTGTAGGTCTATTACAGAGCTGGAATGTCCCAAGTTTAATTTACTGTAATGGAGATCATTTTCACTGAATGCAGGGTTTGTTTTTTTTTTTTTTTTGCTCTCTGCACTAGAAATTGTTTTCTTTTTCCCTTTTTAATTGAAAAGAAAATGGTTTTGAATTACAGTAATGTATGGTATGGTACTGTATATGTTTTGTCATTTTCTTCTCTAGCCAAACAATGGAGCCAAATCTATTCCAGTCAGAGACCGTGGCTTTCTCGTCCAGGTGAATATTAACCCATCACACAGATTTCAGCAGATCACAGGTATGTACGACATGTCTCAATAATGGATCTAAACTGTATCACAGACGATGGAGTATGCAGAGCAGAGGATCCCAGTCCTGAATGAATTCTGTGTGGTCTGTGATGAACCGCATGTGTTTCAAAATGGACCGATGCTCAGGGTGGGTGTCCAGAACACATAACTATGGTACAAACAATGGGATTAACAGAAAACAGATGCCAGGTATCATGGCATTTTATTAATATTGTAAAAAGAAATATTTTGGCATTGATAAAGACAAAGCCAGAGAATGAATATAAATAGACAATATTTATATTACAATCAGGAAGGGAAATCCATGCTTTTCAACTGGTATCTTTTGCACTACTGATCTCATATTTTATTTGAGCATATTTTGAGACATGTTTGACATGCACTATATGGCCAGAAGTATGTGGACCATCACACCAATAGTTAGTTGTAAGCACAAATTTGTCTACAATATCTTTGTATGTTGTAGCATTAAGATTTTCCTTCTCTGGAACTTAAAGGTGGGGTCTCCGTTGTTTGAGAAATGCTTCAGAAAACTGCATTGGGCCGCCAAACAAAACATAAACCAAACTAACGTGTAGCCAATGAGCAGAAAGGGGCGTGTCTTGTCAATATGGGCGGAGAGAGTGTTCAGTGCGCATGTGTGACATTAGCAGAAAGCGGTTGGGGGATAAAAACAAAGAAAGCAAGTGAAGAAAGGCTTACGATAAGGCAAGAAGTAAGACCCGTGTTAATTCCAGCGCTGGAGAGAATTGAACGTCTTCCGCGTGAAACGGAGATAAACCTTTCACAGTACAACACACAGTACTACAAAAACACATTTATATTACCATAGTGTATTACTCATTGATTTCATTACTTGTCTGGGTTATACTTTTCTGGTGTATGTGTGGGGCGGAGCTATCAAAACAGGGGTGGGACCCTTTTGGGTTAGGGGCGTATTTGTTTTGGTGATTTCAAATGTCAACATTGGCTTTCAAACAACGGGGAGACCCCACCTTTAATTGCCCAAGCCTCCTTAATCATGACAATGTTTCTGTGAATAAAGGTTTACCAAGGTTGATGTGAAAGAAATTGTGGTGCCGAGCCCTGGCCTCAACCCCGTTGAACGTTGACTGAACAACAGGCTATCTTACATGACATCACTGCCTAACTCACTAATGCTCTTGTGACTAACAACTCAAATCCCCTCAGCCACACTCCAAAATCTAGCGAAAAGCTTTCAGAGAATAGTGAAGGATGTTCTAACACTAAAGTGGGGACCATGGTTTTGGACTGGGCAGATATGGGTGTGATAGTCAGGCACCTACATGCTATTGATCATATAGTGAATAACAATAAGTGCTTTCATGTAAGCACCGTAAAATATTTTTCTGGTAGCCAAGGTTGTCTTTCAGGGTGACCCTTTAAGAGTCTGTGTATAATCCTACAGTACCAGCTGGAGGTAAAACTAGCTTTATAAAAAAAAAAAAAAACATTTCAGAGATCCTCTCTTGTGTGGGATTTTTCCATATGTCACATCACTGCACAGAATTGCGGTTTGAGTTCTAGCGTCTGATTCTCCAGATCAGTTCTGGAATGACAGAATTACATGTGAGAATTACATGTTTGGTCAGACTTTGTTTGGTTTTGTTCTTACTGTACATTATTTTGCACGTCTGCAGTTTTTAACAGAATAATTTAGGTTGAACTTTTCTTTACATTCGTTGTTTTGTCCAGATCAGTGTTGCTTAAGACTGTTGTTTATGTGTATAACCGCCATTTTACTAACTACTCACCATGTTTCTGCAGCCCACAGTGTGTGAGAGAGAGTTGTGTGTCTTTGCCTTCCAAACGTTAGGAGTCATGAATGAGGCTGCTGATGAGATTGCCACAGGTGCCCAGGTACGCGTACACAATTATCGTTTTATTAGAGCTACATATCTCACCTTGCTCCAAGGGTTTTTTCCTGATTGTTTTTTGTATGATTTAAAAACAAACCACAGGTTGTTGACTTGCTGGTCTCCATGTGTCGCTCTGCACTGGAATCACCGAGAAAAGTAGTCATTTTTGAGCCATATCCCTCTGTAGTAGATCCCAGTGACCCTCAGTCCTTGGCCTTCAACCCAAGGGTATGATAAACATTGCAATACATTAGAAGTTACAGTACAATGTGCTAACGTTTTACAGTTATTTAAAAATTAATGCGATGCTTTCTCTTAGAAAAAAGACTACGATCGGGTAATGAGGGCTCTCGATAGCCTCACATCTATAAGAGAAATGACCCAGGTATTGCTGGTAATACGGATCAAATGCACCGAGTTGTGTGTTTTGCTTTGTATTATTATTTATGCATCGGGAATCGTGTCAAACGATAAAATTTGTGTTAAACAGGCACCGTATTTGGAGATAAAAAAGCAGATGGACAGAATTGACCCCCTGGCACACCCACTGTTGCAATGGTAGGAAACGTCTTTCCATACCCATTCAATTCATTTAGGTCTGCTTAGGTTACTTCATTGGTAATGTTAGCATCAGTGTCTTGGGGGAGTTTGGTCATTTGTAGTCACAATGGTTATTTTAGATCCCAGATAGCAAATAAGTGATGATTCATTGCACTTCCTAAATCTACCACCTTTACCTGGCCCACATACTGCCATTGATTGAGGGAGCTCGATTCATCTGAACTGGACATTCAGAAGAACGAAGCTGAAATTCTTTAGAAGCATTTTTTTTTGGTTCATGCAGATTCCATGCGGTGGTTTACACTTTTAGATACTTGCAATCAAAAAGTGTCCCTTACATGCCTATACTCAAGCATGTGTGGCCTGAAATCGCTTGCTATCTGGGATATATGATGTATGCATGAATTAATGTTTTAAAAAAACTAAGAAATGTGTTGTTCACAGGGTCATATCTAGTAACAGGTCTCACATAGTGAAGCTACCAGTGACCAGAGTAAGTCATTTTAATTTCTTTACTGACTGAACACTTTAATTTAAGGCTCTATAGGAGTCACAGAGGCACAAATACTCACGTTTCAATTTATTTGATTTTTTTTTAGAAGTGGTTAAAGTTATGAAATATGCTTGTAATTAATCATTTATTTTGCAACACCAGAGCTTTGTTTAGTTTAGGAAACTGAGAGTTAGCAACATCGTATAAGGGTTATACCTCTTTAGAATGAAACAGCTCATACACACTCAATACCGGTTGCATCGAAATGTACAACAGATATAAAACGTCTTCATCGCATGCATCCAAAGTGAAAAACAATCAGAAAGGGAAAAAGGAAAAATACAAACTTACAATGAACTTGAGTGCATAAACATTGCGCACACCCAAAAATTAATACTTTTGTTGAAGCACCATTTGATTTTATTACACCACTCAGTCTTTTGGGGGTAAGAGTCCATCAGTGTGACATTTCTTGGCAATATTTTCCCACTCTTTCTTGCAAAAACATTTTAGAGCCATCACATTGTGCTGCTCTAGGATGCTTCAGGTCACCCTGCAGATATAGCGCTGGCTATATCATTTAAAAACTTTAATCTTCTTTTAGTTAATCCATTCCATTTTTGCACCAATCATACCCTTTGGACTTATGGAATAACTACACCTTTTGGTATTAGTCTCATCAGACCATAACATACCTTGCCATGTGGTTTGGGGTGATTTAGTTGAGCTTGGGTGTTTTTGTGAGAAAGTTCTCTCCTCCCTATCGTACATGTGAAGTATACGGGAGACTGTTGTCAACATTCAGAGAGTAATCAGTACTTCTCAGATATTACTGTGGCTCCTTTAATGTTGCCATAGGTCTCTTGGCAGCCTTCGTGGTAAGTTTTTGTCTTGTTTTTTCATACATTTTGGAGGGGTGTCCTGTTCTTGGTGATGTCACTGTCATGCTCCATTTTCTCTATTCATTCATGAAGGCATTTATGGAATTGCCTTTTATACCCCTTTTCTGATCGATGTCTGTCAACAAATGAGATACTATGCATGCTTCGTAAGCTCGTTTTGCGGAATCTGACTTTAGACTTCAGAAGTAAAGAGGATAAGATAATGAGGAAAATCCTAAAGAAACATCTGATCTGTATTTAGAGATCATCAGATTCATTCTATGGACAGCTGTAATTATTTTTGAACATGAATGTTGTTGCTTTATTCTAAACACAAAAGGATAATGAAAGTCTGTTTTCCTATTTCACTAAAATAAAAACTGGCCATTTTAATGTAGACTTTTTATGTAGACTTTTTATATCCCGTGTAACTTATGCCAGGGTCAGGACTAGTGCTGCCTGGATCCTACTGTATGTAGAGGGACAGATTAAAGCATTGTGTCTCTTGTGAATGTTCTTTCACTCCCAACAGCAACTCAAGTTTATGCACACCCCACACCAGTTCCTCTTACTCAGCAGCCCACCGGCCAAAGAATCCAACTTCAGAGCTGCCAAAGGCCATTTTGGGAGCACCTTCGCTTTCCAGTAAGTTCCAGCATATATACTTAATATTACAGATATTGTGCTTATTAAAAGTCCGCCTATAATAATAAAGATTGTCCAGAAGTGTTATTAATTCTCTTTTACTACAGGAAATTAACAGCGATTTCAAACGTTTACTATTAACGAACAGCATACAGTGCCATACGCTTTATAATTACATTACGTTTTTTTGTAACATCTGCGAAACAAGCTAGTTCCTGTTATCACTTATGTTACAAGTCTTCAAGCCTGAAGGTTCTCTCATGGCAGTAAATCTACTGAATGTTGCACTAAGACTGGCCTATTATTGTCAGACAAGTTTGTGCCAATTCATAGACATAATTTAGCGCATCAATTTAAACATGTGCTTGAGCATACGGACTAAACTTGCTTAGCATTTGGAACTACAGTAATACCTCGTGCATTCGTGTTTCGGGACAAATTTTCATTGAACCAAACTCATTTTCATTTGCGACACATATTACAATTTGTTCTTAAATATTTTTTATGTGCATATGTAGTTTTGCTCTCTCTCTCTTCCTTTCTCATAGTTAAAACGCACACATTTTTACAACTTATTATTCCTCTGTATGTCTTTATGTCATTTTAAATTGATTGAATATCTGTACCCTCTACATACAGTACTTACAGTACATATTTTCTTTATTATATTGAATTGTACCTTTGTTATATGACTTCTACGACATATGAAGTTTACCTAGTTTACTTTCCTGACAATGAAAAAGAAAAGTCTACAGAAAGGTTTACAGTCCCTTTTGTTACTTGGTTTTACCTTACTGTGAGTGCAAAAGAAAACGCCAGCCAATGAATTAGTACACTGTAGGTGTAACATTAGTATACCGTATTGTAAATGTGCTGGTGTGGCATATAGCCATCAGGGAATAATGTTCTCTATTTTTATGTTAACCATTTATTTTTTTAAGGGTAGTGTATTAAGCTAACATTTAAATGAAATTAAAAGTGCTTTGGGAGCACGATTTGGGTCATATTTAGGGGGTTAAACTATAGAAATAAGCAAAATAAGAAATAAGAAATTCGTGACTCATACCACACATTCACGATTCCTCCTGATCCATGACGGGTTCTGAAACCTAACCTCGCGAATGTTCAAGGTGTTACTGTATATTTTTGCTTACTTCCACCTAACTAAAATGTTTTACGAATGCAGTTATCGATTTCCATAAATAAACATATACATAAACTTAAGAGTATTTAAGTGTAAATGAATACGTTGTTGATTCACATTGTAATGATCTGTTCTAGTGGATCCCACATAGAGAACTGGCACTCCATTTTGAGGAATGGTTTGGTTGTGGCCTCTAAGACAAAACTCCAGGTATAAACCACCAAAGCACAAGCTCACATGCTCACAAGCTCTTCTATATCCCTGTGATTAATGTGTTTAAAGGCAGGCTGTGAAAAATAAGCATGTTTGAGTCTTTTTATTTGGCCCATTTTGTTTTACCTGCAGCTCCATGGCGCCATCTATGGGAGTGGAATTTATCTCAGCCCACTGTCCAGCATATCCTTCGGCTACTCAGGTCTGATAATGTGATTTAACCCAGTGTTATGTTTAGCGATAGTAATGTTTACATATGTTCATGTGACAAATTTGCTTTTTAAAGGGATAAACAAAAAGCAGCAGAAAATTGCATCAAAAGACGAAACTGCTACAAACAAGACCAACATTCATCTGCAGGTATTAACAGATCGTAGGATTTAACATGCTTTCACAGATTTGACTGCAAACTCATACAGACACACCGTACAACACATATATATTTATTCATTGCAGTCGCAGAAAAAAGGTCAGCAGCCACAGTTTCTGCAGAGTCGCAATCTGAAATGCATAGCCTTATGTGAAGGTACAGTATACATGTGCACTTTATTACAATACAAGTTCATAACAATTGCCTTAAATATTATGACATTAATGCCTTTATTTCTTTAACGTTCACGTTTACAGTTATTACTTCGCTGGACCTTCACAAGCATGGTGACATCTGGGTGGTCCCAAACACCGATCATGTCTGCACACGATTTTTCTTTGTGTAAGTTTATTTTTTTTATATTACAAACTAATCTTATAATCGTGCCACATAATGTCTTTAAATAAATTAGCAGGTTGTAATCAATTCAGCCTTTTCATTATTTATCTGCATAAAGCGGAATTTTCATTGTATTGTTTTTGTTGCTTAATCCTAATAATTAAAAAAATAATAACTAAAAAAGTCAAGACAGTTTATTCATCTTAAGTAAAAAAATAAATATGCAGAGGACTTGCAGAGATCTAAAGAACAAAACGCAGAATTTGTGTCCGCAATGCAATTTACTTTGAAATGTAATGTTCTCGGCTGTATCACATTAAACCGCATTCCTCAGACAAACCTGAACTAAATGTCAAATATCTCATTATATTTCTACTCAGTCATAGTTCTGTACAGATTTTGGGGTTATGGCTGAGGTTACATAGTTTCACTAAAGGCTGGTTCAGATCGTTGTTTTCGTTTAATCCGACAAGCAGTTGCTGTTTATATGCTGGTCCAATGTGGCCCACAGCACATTTGTAACTTTCACTTTCACACGAAACTTCACCAATGACTGTGAGAATCAATTCCATGTTCTTTAGCAGACCTGCTGTGTCACTGCAGTAACCTGTAACTTATGACCAGACATACTGTAATTTTCATAATTGACATTAATCCTCTTTGCAGAATTGTTGCTTAGATAATTGTGACTGGACAACGAGTAACTTCAAATTCTGCTTTGTTTTCAAAGTACACAACTTAACATTTACTTCTGTCACTTTATAGCACACACTCAATAATATTTGTATTTTAACTTCAAATCCAGCATCTCATTGTTTTTCAGTAAGTCTAATTATATGTTATATCACTGTAAGAACTGCAGTTCACAATTTTCCACTAAAACCTATTCCAACAAACTAATTATTAACCGATGTAACTTTATGAACTGAAGAATAATGTTTTACTTTTTATAATTGTGAAACATGGGGGGGACACGGTGGCTTAGTGGTTAGCACGTTCACCTCACACTTCCAGGGTTGGGGGTTCGATTCCCGTCTCTGCCTTGTGTGTGCGGAGTTTGCATGTTCTCCCCGTGCCTCGGGAGTTTCCTCCGGGTACTCCGGTTTCATCCCCCTGTCCAAAGACATGCGTGGTAGGTTGATTGGCATCTCTGGAAAATTGTCTGGAGTGTGTGAGTGTGTGAGTGAATGAGAGTGTGTGTGTGTGTGCCCTGCGATGGGTTGGCACTCTGTCCAGGGTGTATCCTGCCATGATGCCCAATGACGCCTGAGATAGGCACAGGCTCCTCGTGACCAGAGAAGTTTGGATAAGCGGTAGAAAATGAAATGAAATGAAATGAAATTGTAAAACATCCACAAACAAATTGATTCTTGTTGTCAATTATATCTTTACAGGTATAAGCAATAGTCCCCTTTGCCTTCTACTTCTTTTCTTTCTCTTGAATTAGAACAAACAAACAAACAGAAAAACCCAGTGCCTTGTCATGTTCTAGAAAAATCAGGAAACTTACTGAATGTTACAAAGCGCGAATCCTGAGACTTCTTACATAAATCTAATACAAACATTTCCTTACATGTACAAATTTAATCAACATAAGATATAATCTTATTCATTTTATTAGTGTTCTAATTATTGGAATCTGTCTTGTTTTTTTTTTTTTTCATCCTTGTTCTTTGACTAGCTATGAGGATGGACAGGTGGGGGACACAAACATCAACACGCAGGACCCCAGCATCCACCGAGAGATCTTACGAGTCATCGGCAACCAAACAGCCACAGGATGAACGACTCCAAAAGCAATACCGCTGCCTAAAACTGCCCTCCTGACTCAGAGCTGGATATTTGAGCATAGGAGGTTTTATCATAGGTATTTTATTAACACAAGACCAGAGAGAAAATATCTACAAAATCAGTGACCCATTTACACAGTATTTACACTGGTTAATCACACTCTGTACATTTGCCAGTTTTATGAATAAAATATTCATTTTTAAAGGTTGTGGTATGTCTTTCGGTTCAGCCGACGGAGCGCCTGATTTTTTTTTTTTTTAAGTTAAGAAAGAAAAGATCGTTCTTTCTGTAACATTTTAAGACTTCTGTCAGATGTTATTTGGCCTTTGTGGTTATACACCATTCTGCATTGTTTACTAAGAATTGGACTTTTAAAAGTACAACTTTGTACTTACCGAAGGTGTTGATATGCACTTTATTTTTTCTTAATGGTATGGTTTTAGTTCCAACTTTATTATATTAAAATGCCTTCAAAGACGGTAGGTTGCGTATTGACTTCGGTGATGGTGAGCAGAGCAGAGACGTTAAGAGCCGAAAGGTTGCTGTGTTTACAAATCCAATGTTCCTGAGCTACATGAGTTATTACATGCTACCTGGAAGTAGCTGCTGGTTTACAGTTTCCAAATAGAAGTCACAGTTTATTCCCTCTGATTCCACTGCGACTTTTTTCTTTTTTCAACCCGATGACTGTGACATTAGGTTGCCATTTTGGTATGATTATCATGAAAAGATGAAGTATTTAATATATATTTGAATGACACTGATGGGAAAACAAAATGCATGTGGCTTTCCTTACATTTTCAGTCAGTTTGTGTTCTTAGATATGTTAATAGCATTTTTATACAAGACGAACTGGCACCCAGTTACAAAATGTATTTAAATATTTCAGTATATCATTTTGTAAAGGTGATTTAAGATGGAATAAAAGCTCGCAGTGTATTTATGCATTATGGGAACGAAATGAGAGCGACCTCCACAATTACTCTTATTTCTCTGAGGCATCGAGTTCAAACGTTGCTAACAGAAGATCGATGATTGCTTTTGGAATATATAAAATAAAATAAAATTAAAAAAATAATATAAAATAAAAAAAACATCTTTCATCGATTCTTGATTGAATTCTACATTGACCCAATCAAAATAAAGTGGTACAAAGGCAATCATTTTATAACATTTGTATAAATATATAAAATGATAGATTTTGTGAGCTTTGGATCTGGACTCATGCTATGTTCAGATGTAAAATAATACATAAGCAGGCTATTACAGTATCCTAGTCTGAAAGTCAAATGACCCCTTGGACAGCAATTCAAAAAATTCCAAACCCATGAAAATGGTTTCTTAACAAAGTGTGCTCGGTGTTTTGCTTGTATGGTTTTGTATATTTCACAGAACTCTCATGCCACTCAGCATTTGGTGCCTTACAGTGAAGGATTATTGGGAAATATATAACAAAACTGTACATACTGTAAATACTGCCAGAACAACATGGAGTCTCCAACTATTTTCTGTATTCAGTTTTTACCTTTTTTTCTTTAGTTTGGGAACAGATCGAGCTTTGGGTCTTTTTACAAGTTCTGGAAACAGTAGCTTATGTACCTGTTTATGTTCAATAAAGTTGAATTTACCTATAAATCCAAATATTTGTCACATCCTTGTTTTCCTTCCACATAATTGCATGTCTAGTAATTTATCCAACCTTTAAAAGCTTAGTAGGATGTTCACATGCTTATACCCTTTTCCCCTCCAAATCACACGTGCTTCATAATATTTCCCCCTAATCATTATTGGACTCTTCAGAGGATTAAAATGTTTTCAGTAGAAGTATAAGACGTTTTAGAATTTAAATCCGACATGATTTTGTCCCTGTGCACTTTCCATATATGTTGTGTACCATTTCATTACATTCTGCTTGCCACTTAACCTGTTTCCATGAACTTTGTGCTCTAATTAATTAACTAATTAATCTCACCTGATGCGAATTATCTGTTGTTTAGTCAGTGTATTTAAACCCATCAACTTTCTGAGTTTAACGTCCTATCTTTCTATTACATTAGGTGTTTTTCAGTCTTGGATTTTTATGTTTCGTTTAATTTTATTGCAGCAATCTATTTTCTAGATACTTTTTTAAAAAGGTTTAAGTTTAACTTTAAAAAGTCGTATACATTTTTTAAATACCATTTTAAAATACTTGTCAATACATAAAACCAGTCCAGAGGTCTACTCTTAGTGAGGATGATGACATGAGAAGTTTATTAACCCCGTTTGATATCCTGTAAACTTTTCTACAAAGTCGACCAAAGTCTTTTGGTTTTACTTTCCCACTTGCCAATTTATTTACGCAATGTTAGTAGTATTTTTTTTTTTAAAGATGAGGTTTTCATCATATTATATTAGTTGAATTATTTGCTAATCACTTGTTTATTACCTTCAGTGTCATTAAGAAAAAATACAACCTATCAGATCACTGGTATGTTTAGCTCAATAGCAACATTAAAAACATTGGAAATTACACTGCCTAAAGCATCAGATTTTATAAATTTTTAAAAACTTCAAGATTATACCAGATCACTTTCAGTGTAACGAACACATTAGTCCATGTGTCTATGTATAATCAATGATCTGTAAAGAGTTATGGTGTTGGTTTATCCCCAAATATCCCTATAAAGTAAAAGCAAGCTAAAGGGGAAAAAACACCATATTTGATCTATAAACAAACTAACAAAGTATATTTCCAAGTTCTGTCCATTTTTAACCAGGATTAAATGGTCATTTAACTTCATTATCCTTTCAACATAAACACATACTTCAAAAGTATCAGTTAATGGTTTAATATGCTTTGTGATAGACTGAGTACAATTTGTATTAATTTCACATAAGAAATACTGTAATTAATCAACGGTTAGCATTTTAGTAATTAATACATTTAATACATTTATATATAGTGTAGGAATGTGTAGACATTTTGCTTAAACTGGTGTGCATAAACCTTATATTTAAATATTCACCAATATGGTTCCACTACGTTTAATGGAATAGTGTAGATATTAATTATGCTGGTATTTAAATGGATGCTGTATATCAGTCACTATTACGTGTCAATAAATTCCTTTCACTTTCAGCTCCTCTTGGACCCGTTTCAGATAGTCAGGATCTGGGTAACCGTAACTAGACACAGAAAGATCACGATGCGTGATTATTAAAAGAAATGATATTCCTGTACAAATACAATACTGTTGTATATCTGATTAAATATATATAGAGCTTCTGTGTGAACTTACGCAGTAGGCCCACCAGTACAGGATGTCTTGTGATGAATGTCATTCCAGGTGACAACGTTACTCTTGCCCGTGGTTGATGAGCGTCCGACTGTGAAGATTAACCTTTGATCAAATGCTTGTTTAAGGAGTTGAAGAACTTTCTTTCCCTCTGTGCTGTCTGGTAAGTAGGCCAGGCGTACAGCACCATGGTAGGGCTGGCCTGGGTTTGGGTGTTCATTCTACATATGTACACATAGAAGAGATCATAAAGTGTTAGTCACACTTAGTTTCCTATTTAAGAGGTGGACATTTTGTAGAATCCTAAATGGACAGCTCAGATATCACAGTAAGGTTCAAAAAAGAACTTTTGAAGGCCAAACATTTAAACGAATTAATGAAATAAAGTTGCATTATTACATTATTTATACGAACAAGTCTTTTTGTGTTCTAATTTCACAGAAATTCATTCGTCACAACAACAAAAAGAATGTTTGATAGGTTTAGTAGTTAAAAAAAAGCTATTTGAGTGAGCTGTACTGTATGTTGTGAATTTTCTTGCTGCAGGATGCATCTATTTATAATGCTATCTTCTATTGGGATACAATTAAAAAACATAAAATAATAAAAGATAAATAAGTTAATGAATGTGTATATATGGCTGTCCGGCAATGTACGGATGGACATGAGGACATAAAGGATCTGCGGATACAACAAAATAATCAACACCTACGTGGTGCTATAGCTTAACCTGAAGCCAAGTTCCAATTACCAACCAAAGTTGATTATTTCCTGAAAATTGCACGTCCTAAAGTATTTAATTCCTCTTATACCACAGAAATTTGCTAATGTTAATATTTGATTACTTAAAGGACAAAACACTTTACCTCTTTCAAATTTTTGTTCACTTACCTTATAGCAACCTCTCTCTCTCTCTCTCTCTCTCTCAGTTAATGAGAAACCACAAATATACAGTATTCAATCTTCTTTCAAATATTGAAACTCTAACAAATGTTAAATAAATGTGTCCTCACAGAGAAAACTTCACCATATAAGTAATTAGACATTTTTTATTCTGTTTATGTAGAGCATCCAGTGAAGCCCCTGTGAATTAGTTGTTAATTACAGAAACATTGACATATTACTGTAGAATGAACGCATTAACAAAAACCTTGCAGCCGTCCTTACTCTCTGAGCTGCTGTTATAGAAAATTAGCCAATGCCTTCTGACTAATCATAATTAAATATTAAACAGTATTCTTATATAATATAAAATGAGTCAATATAAAAAATTATTTGTATTACTTACCCCCTGTATCCCATCTGGAATGATGTAGTGAATGGTGATTGTTCCATATTTTTCATAACCCGGTAGGGAGAATTGATCGTATGTGACTTTCATTTTGCCTGTTGGTTGGGTTCCCTTTAGTGCCCCGTATATAACTCCACATGTAGGGCAGACAGGTTTAATTTCAAAAGCCCTCTTTAAACAGTCTGTACAGAAGGAGTGCTTACATTTCTCCAGTGTCTTCATTTGTGATTGAACCATGTCTTCCAAACAAATGGAACATCTGCCCTCTTTGTCAGGGGTTTTACTCTGTAACGCCTGGCTGGAGGCTGTAGCCCTCGTGTCCACAGTGTAGCTGATTTTCCTTGGAGAAGACATTTTAAGAGGGCTTTTCAAGAATTGTTCAAACCTTTCGAGACTAATGAACCTCCCTGTGAGGGTTATTTCATCTGTTTTACTTTGTCCAGTGCTGATTATGAGCTCAGGAAACTTTGCAAGCAACGGCTGAAGTTGGTTTGCGTCTAAATTATATGATCTAGTCTGCAGTTCCGTAGCGATCTTCTGATAGAAGGTAACGAAGCGCTCTCTTGCCAAATGAGCGAGGACTGTTCCATGTCCCGAGTCCTGTGGACGAAATATCACCTGCGTCTTATAATATTCCATGCTTACCTCAGGTCTTTTTATTTTGTTAAGCTCCTCAGAGCATTTTTCTATAATGTAACTCATAATGACACTGTTGACCTTAACTGGTTCAGCTGGTTCACTGGAAGCTGAATTCATACTGTTTGAGGTGTGCGTATATACGCTCTCATATTTTTTTCTCTCCTTGCACGTTCCTTGCAATTCCAAATATGTATTTTCAATATCTTTAAAGGTCCCACTGATCTTTAAACGTGATCCTCTTTCCTCTATTTTTAGGCCAGTCTTTTTAAGAAGTGCGTGTGGCTCCTCAAAAGTTTCTGGATCGACGAGAAGTGTCAAGTCAGTGAATATCTGCAATCAAATGGGAAAATGCAGTTTGGAAAAAAGGAATTAATAAATTCATAAAATAAATAAATAAATAGGTTTTAAAAAAGTTTTTTTGTTGCTTTTCTTTAATTTGTAATGCAATTAATTCACCTTCAAATGCTGGACATAAAGCTGAATCGTTTTAGACTGAAAATAATATTGGAAAATCCTGCAATAAATATCAGTATGACATTTAATACACTTTTTTGTACAAGACTGAAGAGGAATAAATGTTTATTTCTTCTGAGACTACTTTCATTTGTATTGAACACAACCTGTATTCGATGACTGGTTTAGCAGAAGCAGCTGCAGTTACAATGCACAGTAAGGGATAAACACACACAGTACCTGATGGTTATTCTACACCATAATGAGGTCAAATCTTCGATAGAAACTTACTTCTGGTAAGTGTGGCTCAGCCATCACACACGTCGCCGTATAAAACTCTACTATTGAACATCACATACAATACAGAACCTGGTTTGTGAGAGTTAAATAAAACCGTAACACGCCACACGGCAGTCTGAACAGCGCGCCATTTGTTCTGCGCCTTTCACTTTCGGTTTGCGCAAAAACGCCACGAAACTTACCGTAACGTCCAGAAT